>NC_142934.1:97712414-97822414 GCF_046866305.1 Octopus bimaculoides | reverse complement strand
CCTAGACAGAGGAAAACTTTCAGAGTTTGTTCAAGAGCTATCAACTTCATCAGAGAGAATATGAAAACCTGAAAGAACCCACAGAGTCTTTACCATGCAGACAAGTTGTTAACATTGTGATAGATCAACATAAGAGGTGAAAGCTTCAAAATGGATTTGCTGTCACCAATTTTCTTCAATCTTGCACTAGCATCAATCTGCAATTTACTGAACAGCAGCAGAAATGGACACAATTCACAGAATGGCAAATTGTATCACTTGTCCTACACTGACAATCTTAAGATATTTGTGGAGGTTGTCAACCCGTGATGGTTCTACTCAATATTATAAAGACTTGTTGGAATCAACAAGTGTGCCGGAACCATCTTCAAATCAGTAAAACAGACTGCAAACCTAGACTTTGACAGTAGCATCATGACCAAGGAATTAGTTCCAGATGGCACATAAAGTACCTTGGAGGGAACAAAGGAAATGACATACAACATACAACCATGAATGAGTAGATCCAGAAAGGGCACCGGAAATGACTGTTGATGATATTAAAGTGAAAATTGAATATAGCTGACAAATTTAAAGCTATTAACACTTTAGCAATACCCAAAGTAATGTACTGCTTCAACATCATCAACTGGAAAATGAATGACATCAGGAGATTGGCATATATACAGTGCACAAAATGTGGTGATGTCCAAAGAAGAGGACATCCATCTGGGGCCAGTCAATGAATCCTGCAAATTTGGGACTCCTCTGACTACCAAAAGGGTAAGTGCTCTCTCTCATCTGTACTCCCTGACTTATACATGGATGCCAAAATGGACCCATTGACTAGAGGCATGCTTAAAAATGAAGGAGCTTACTCTCAAATAATTCTTTCTAAGATAGGCTCAAGGTGAAGGATCTATCCAGTTATGTTGTTGGTTGTGCATTTTAGACTCATTGTATTGGCCACACAAAGATAATAGGCAAAATTGTCTTCTGCTGGATTTGAACTCAGAACATAAAGCTATATAACCAAATTACTGTATGGCATTTTGTTCAATATTCCACCAATTCTACCAATCCACTTAACAACAACAACAACAACAACAACAACAACAGCAGCGGCAGCAATGATAGTTTCTTTTCTAATTTAATAAAATTACCTATGAAAGATTAGTAGTCTGGTAAAATTGGTAGAGTTTGAACAAAATGTCTTGTGGCATTTAGCTACTACTCTTTATATTCTGATTTCAAATCACATGAAGGTCAACTTTGTTTTTTAACTCCTCTGGTGTTGATAAAATAATGTACAAGTCACTGATAATACTGACTATGTTCCTCACCCAAATTTAAGGCCCTGTGACTATGTTAGAAATCAAAAACGATACTAATACTAATATTAATTCATTCAATTAAAGATAAAGTTAATCTCTGCAGTGTTTGAACTCAGGATGTAGAAAAGGTCAGAGTAAATTCTGCATGTCATTTAATCCATCACGTACCTTTACTATTCAATGATAATAATAATTTTTTCTAAATTTGGCACAAAACCAGCAATTTTGAGGGGAAGGGGAAAGTCTATTACATTGACCCCAGTACTTGATTAGTACTTAATTTTATTGAACCCCCAAAAGGATAAGAGGCAAAGTTGGCCTCAGAACATAAAGGGCTAAGCGCTTTTTGGGCTGGCGTGTTAAAAATTCTGCCAGCTCACTGCCTTATTGTTCAATAATACAAGGGAAAGTCAAAAGATATCCACACTTTCACTAAAACTATTTTTAGGTTAGCTGCTTGCTTTCAGTGCTTGCATGTTAAAAGGTAGTCCTCTTGTGGTATTTAACAGAGGTTTGACCTTGATTGCTCCAGTTTTCTTTCTTGCATTAGAGAAGACTCGTCAAGCCAAGTGAAATCATAGTCATGGCTGATGTTGATGTCACATAACTGGTACCCGAGCTGGTGGCATGTAAAGAGCACCTTTTGAGTGTTGGGCCTGACAGAAGCAAAGTGGCTGAGTTCCTTTAAGCGTTGGGCCTCATAGAAGCAATGACCAAGACCTTTGGCATTATGTTCTGCTTTAAAAGAAGACCCATCAAGCCGAGCAAAATCGCAGTTGTGGCAGATACCGGTGTCACACAAATGGCACCTGTGCCGGTGGCATGTAAAAGCACCCTTAAAATTTAAAAGTGGTTGGTGTTAGGAAGGGTATCCAGCCATAGAAAACCATGCCAAATCAGACTGGAGTCTGATGCAGCCTTCCGGCCTTACCAGTCCTGGTCAAACCGTCCAACTCATGGACAACGGACGTTAAATTATGATGATGATGATGATGATAATGTTGTTACAAATTAATCATGGCCACTCCACTGGCAGTGTGCACCAAGGAAGAACGGATCAGTGATCTGATTTCTCTGGTCTAAATGTATGTCAGGAGCTGAAATTCATTGTAGGGTTCTAGTACAATATGAAGACAGTGCTCTACTGTGTAGAAGTGCATATGAGTAGATCAAGAAGTCAAAAATGGCTGGGCAAGCATAAAGCACAAAGAGGGAGCAGGATGCTCATTATGTTCTTCCACAGACATGTAGATTCAACAAGCTCAAGAGATGGTTTTGGTGACCCAACAAGTGGCCATTGATGACATGACATGTTCTCTGCATATTATTCACAGTTCTGTATACAAAATCTTTCATGACAAGCTTTGCTTATGTAAAAATCTGTGTGTAATGGGTACCAAGAAAGCTTACCAAAACATATAAGCACAATTGTGTGGAGATCTGTCAATGCTTATTAAACCACTACAGTGATGAAGGAAAAGTTTTTTTCAGAGAGAATATCGAAGCAGATGAAACCAGGGTTCATCATTTTGAGCCAGAATCCAAAAGGCAGTGAATGGAGTGGAAACATCCAGAATCACCAGCAAAAAAGGAATTCAAGACTCAACCTTCCACAGAAAAAGTGATGCTAACCAGTTTTGGGGATGCAGAAGGGATTGTACTGGAACATTAGCTGGAAAAGGGATCTACAGTCACTGGTGTAAGTTACAGAGAAATGCTGGCCAACACAGTGAAACCAGCAATTTGCATCAAACACTGAAGTCCATTGTCAAAGCAAGTGTTATTGTCACACATTGTTGCACGACAATGCACACCAACATACAGTTACCTACACCATTAAAACCATTGAAAAATTGGGTTTCAAGTTGTTGGAACACACTTTATATAGTCCAGATCTTGCCCCTTTCAACTATCACCTCTTTGGACTGCTCAAACATCCTCTATATGGGCATTGAATTGCTACAGATGAAGAAGTGCAGGAAACAGTGCATAAATAGCTGTGCAACCAGCGAAAAACCTTCTTCTCTGATGGAATAAGTAAGCTTGTGGACTACTGGAAAAAACACATGAGAAAGCAAGGTTTTTGTCTTAAGAAATTACAGAAACAAGAGTGCATACAATTTTTGACATACTCTTGTATTAATAATTCTTTCTAATTTTGGCACAAAACCAGCAATTTTATGGGGAGGAGAAATCAATTACATCAACCCTAGGACTCAACAGGTGTTTATTTTATCGATCATAAAAGGATGAAAGGCAAAGCTCACTTCAGCAGAATTTGAACTTAGGAAGTAATAAGCAGAAAGAAATGCAGCTAAGCATTTTGTCCGATGCACTAAGGGTTTTGTCAGCTTGCTGCCTTAATATTCAATAAAAGTGATAATGGATGATGAAAAAACAGTTATTACAGAAAATCATGTCGAAGAAGACAAAACAGAAGTCTAAAGTTTTAAAGAAAAAAAAGACAAAAAAAAAACTCAATAATGAAATACATGTATATAAAAGTAATTATGTATCTTCTTTCTTGCTTGTTGTCTTTGTTACCTGTTAATAAAGTTTAACAAAATAGATAATCCAAATCAGTTGAACCACAAACCTACCTATACTCACTGTAATTTTAAAATAAAAACATGCAAAAGAAAAAATCAGACAAAAAAGAATAGCAAGGAAAAAAAACGAAGAAAAAAAACCAACAAAAAGCTACCTACTTGTGGAATTCATAAACTGCTTTACTTTGTCAATAAATGGTGGGAAACCAACTTGGTCTATTGAAGCACCAACCTGTTTTATGAACCTGAAAGAATAACAGCAGTGTTCTTTAATTAATATTAGTACAAATATATATATATATATATACATACATACATACATACATACACATGTACATATATATCATGAACTAACTATTACTTTCTCAGATGCAGCACATAATTTTGTCAGTGAACAGGTCGCGGTCTCAAAGCGACGAAAATATTTTGACAAATTAAATTTAAATGTTGAAGTGAATCTAACGGATTTTGTTTGTTATTTTAAATGGCTTATAAACACCTTCCACGCTGCAATTGTTTTCGTTCCAGCACATGATCTCAGATCAGGCCACTCCGTAATATATATGTATATATATATATATATATATATATATAGAAAGCAGCAGCAAAAATATATGAGTGCATCTCCGTAATATATATGTATATATATATATATATATATATAGAAAGCAGCAGCAAAAATATCACAAAAACTGTTACTCAGAGTTTCATGTTCCCGTTTGCCAGACAGTTTTGTTTAGAATGGAACAAAAATAAGGTTATATGCAAAAATATACAATGAGTTTGATAGATACACATTTGAAAATGGTTTTGCTTCATTGGTCCTTTCAACTTAATGGTCTTTGCAAGCAATAACAAATTGCGGTATAAAATCATATTATTATAAAAATCAAAGAAAACCTTAAATCAAAAATAGCTTACAAAGAAGAAAAAGGCCTGAATACCCAGGGTAAATAATTAGCTGTAAAATATTAATCAATTAATAAACTAAATTAATTAATAAATTAAAAGATATCCGTCCAAAAACATTTTCATGCTAGATTACATATACATTTAGCAGTATATACACATACCAAACCATCTATAATATAGTCAATCCAAACATGAACAAGCAAGAAAAAACACGAAGAAACAACAACGCGAGGATATGGAATAAGTACAGGAAAGGAAAGAAAAGAAAGTGGATTTCATGTTTCGAGCAGAACTCTTCATCAGAAATATAGAAAAAGTCCAAAGAAGGGAAGACAGAGAAAGAAAATTGCCAACGATATACACGTGACACTATACAGATGCAAGTATGTGGCTACATACATATACAGATATAAATATATATAAAAATGCATATATATATGTATGCACGCACACACACATGTACAAAATCTCCTGGCATATGCTTATACAAGTTAGTTGCTACAGGCGAAAGAAAGAGGAGGAAAAAAATCAGAAAATAGTAAGTAAGAGGAGGGGAAGAAAACAGTGGTAAAGAAGAAAAAGAAATAAAAGAAACAGAAACAGAAAATTAGAGCGAGAAAGGGAAAAAAATAGATGGGAGTAGAGAGTGACCCATAATGGCGTTTGAAAAGTATCTAAAGATGATTAGATACTTCATTTAGCTTGCACAGCAAACACATATAAAAATGCACAATTTGTTATTGCATGCAACTGGTTATTGAAAAGACCGTTAGTTGAAAGGACCAATGAAACAAAACCATTTTCAAATGTGTATTACTCTACCTCTGGTATTCGAGTACTATTTTTTCCCACCTTGTTTCACATTTATGCGCTTACTCTGGTATATCTATATATCTATCTATCTATATATGTCTATATATATATATATATATATATATATATATATATAGATGATGATGATATATATACATATATATATACATATGTATGTATGTATGTATGTATATTACACATATACACTCACATACATACTTGTTTATTATTCTACACCAGCAAGCAATGTAGCTGTTATGTAAATTACTAACGTGCTGGTAATTATAGCAAAACTTAACGTAAAAATAAAACACTGGTATGTGAATAATCTGCATAACAAAACACCTGAGAATATCTAATGTTCAAATCAGTCTACCTGGTTTATTTATATCCTTTTATAGTATAGAAACGTAACAACAGTAGCTTTAAATAGGATTTCAAAGTAGCAGCATAATGTAGGGCATTTGACTGCTAATGAAGATTAATAAACTAAAAATGGCAATATCTGGTTAATCCTTCCTGTACATGTCCAAGAAGTTCCCTGGAAGTAGTAGAAAGTTTCTGTAACCTAGGTCACCTAATTAGCAGTGGAGCAGGATGTTCTGAAAGTATAGTTGGCAGAATAAGAATAGGATGGAAAAAGTTCTAGGAGTTATTACCACTGTTGGTATTAAAATGTCTCTCCTTCAGAATGGAAGATAGATTGTGTAATACTTGTGTATGATCAGTAATGTTACATGGGCCTTGAATGCTGAGGACATGCAAAAGCCAGAAAGAAATGTATGCTACTAATGGGTGTGCAATATCAGTGCATGAACAACAAAGTGTAAATCAGATGTAGTTTGCAAAAGAGAATGCTGCACTGTATGCTCATGTAATACATATGGATGGAAGGCGCATGGCTTAGTGGTTAGGGTATTCAGCTCACAATCATAAGGTCATGAGTTCAATCCCCAGCGATGTGTCGTGTCCTTGTGCAAGACACTTTATTTCACGATGCTCCAGTTCATTCAGCTGGCAAATATGAGTAGTACCTGTATTTCAAAGGGCCAGCCTTGTCACACTCTGTGTCTCGCGGAATCTCTCTAAGAACTACTTTAAGGGCACATGTGTCTGTGGGGTGCTCAGCCACTTGCATGTTAATTTCACGAGCAGGCTGTTCTGTTGATTGGATCAACTAGAACCCTCATCATCATAATTGATGGAGTGGCAGCTACATATGGATGATAAAAGCTGTATAAAGAAGTGTCAATCACTTCAAATAGCTCGAGTTTGTAGAAAAGGAAGAACACAATAAAGGTGATAGGCATTTTGCTGGGCTCAACATCACAGTAAAAGTGAAGTCCTAAAAGTATTAAGCTGACTATTAGACAGTTCTTCAGCTGGCTTTCTGTGAATCACTCTAATAGGTACACATCTGATTCCCAGGTTGAATAATTTTCCTGATATATTATGCTAAGTATTCCTTCATGAATTTATTGAGCACTCAAAGACAGTGCTAGAATATATGGAGAAATCAGGTATTATGTTGACTTAACGTAACTGTGTAAAAGTCTTCAGTTTATAGCATATTTATCTATAATACATTAAAAGTCAGTTTCAGTCTTGCTTGCTTGCTTGTAATGCTACTCAGTGAAACTGGTACATATTGTGAAAATATTGTGAATTAAGTTTACCCTGAAATGTTAATATGAATTGAATGAAACAAATTTTGCATAAATTAGCAAAGTAGTTTTCAAGATATTAGAGATTTTCAGGGTATAAATACCCAAAACGGTACATAATGGGAAAATGTTCCGAAAATAATCTTCATCCTGAAAGGGAAGAAATGCTTATTCTTTTATTAGACAGTGAGTTGACAATGGAAAAAGAAGAGATTTTTTTGTCGTTACAATTTCTATTTTCGCTTTTGTAAAACACAATATTTTAATCATTTACAAATATTTTCAAGTGAATGTGATTTCAAAAATGTAAGCTGTTTGTGCAGTAAGTATGTATATTGTAGCCTTCTTTAAACAGACAACATTTTATTGTTGTTTAAAATTATTTTCAAGTGAATAGCGTTACAAAAATATTTTTTGTCATATTAAAAAATATTCTAAAGTGGAAATGAATTAAAAAATATGGTAGATATTTCATAAAAGACCCGTTCATAACTTCAGCGTGAAATACTTTTTTTCGAGCGCATTCGATGTATCTCCCTCCAAAGATTTGGCTGCTATTTCTAGCACGCCCTGCGACCACATAACAGCTATTTGAGATAAAGGACCCAAAATACTTGTTACATGGTAGCTGAGCATGCAAGAAATAGCAGACAAATCTTTCTAATCCACAAAACAAAACTCTGTTGCTGGGAAACTCAGAGTTTCTCGGTGACTCAAAAGATCATGGGTAGTCTAGCAGGCATGGCTGTGTAGTATGAAGCTTGCTTCCCAACCACATGGTTCCAGGTTCAGTCCTATTGCATGGCACCCTGAGCACGTGTCTTCTACTATAGCTTGGGTCGACCAAAGCCTTGTGGGTGGATTTGGTAGACGGAACCTGAAAGAAGCCCATTGCACGTACATATATATATATATATATATATATATATATGCATGTGTGTGTGTGTGTGTGGGTGTGTCTGTGTGTGTACGCTCCTTCATCACTTGACAACCGATGTTGGTGTGCTTACGTCCCTGCAGCTTAGCGGTTCGGCAAAAGCGATGAACAGAATAAGTACTAGGCATACAAAGAATAAGTCCTGGGGTCGATTTGTTCGATTAAAGGTGGTGCTCCAGCATGGCTGCAGTCAAATTACTGAAGCAAGTAAAAGATAAAAGATATATATATACATGTATACAAACACATATATACATACATATACATATATATATATATATATATATATATATATATATATATCTTCATTCTATAATTATAAGCATAATAATAACCAGGGGTCAGCTAATTGCTTCGCCACGCACCAAATTTAGAAATAGCAATTAAAATACCTTTTCCACTACCATAAATATCTCCCAGAATTTTTTTACATAGGCAAAGAGAAAAAATAACGAATCTACATGACTTAGATTAGCTACATACGCGTTTCGGGATTAAAGAAAAGTTTAATTTACTTAATTATTTCAACTCATTAGTGCAGCATTTCAAATATAAATTTGATAGTGTTAGAATCAAATATGTACGCGATCAAGCGTCATCACATAACTGATATTTAACCAATACTTCCAAAAATATACAGCCGAATGAGAACGCATATTTATCCTCAAATACCCACATGTGTTACGAATAATCCCGCAGAAACTGCAATTTTTGACCAGGGAGTAAATTATATTTCAATAATAATAAAAGGGTAAAAATTAATTAATCAGTTAATTAATTAATTAATTAATAATTAATAATTTTACTATGTAGTTTGGTATGTTAAAATAATCTTTTTGGGTAACATTATACAAATATTCTATAATTATAAGCATAATTATAATCAGGGGTCAGCTAATTGCTTAGCCATGCACCAAATTTAGAAATAGCAGTTAAAATACTTTTTCCCCTACCTAATTAATTAATTGATTAATTAATTAATTAATTTTACCCTTTTAATATTATTGATATATATATATATATATATATATATATATATATATGTATATATATAGTACCGCCTGACTGGCTTTCATGCCGGTGGCACGTAAAAGCACCTACTACACTCTCGGAGTGGTTGGCGTTAGGAAGGGCATCCAGCTTTAGAAACTCTGCCAAATCAGATTGGAGCCTGGTGTAGCCATCTGGTTTCACCAGTCCTCAGTCAAATCGTCCAACCTATGCTAGCATGGAAAACGGACGTTAAACGATGATGATGATGATGATATCAAGCATCACATAACATTCATTTTTCATGTTGGTACGAGTCGGTCAGTTTGACAGGTGACCTGATGAGTCTGGGTCCAAGGATAACCTTGTGCTCCAGTGTCTGTTTGGCTGGATGCCTTTTTTAACACCAACCACTTTCT
This sequence comes from Octopus bimaculoides, assembly GCF_046866305.1. Lineage (NCBI taxonomy): Eukaryota > Metazoa > Mollusca > Cephalopoda > Octopoda > Octopodidae > Octopus > Octopus bimaculoides. The sequence continues at coordinate 97,812,817 of NC_142934.1, read as the reverse complement.
TTTTATGCCACCAGCTCTAGTGAGGTCACCATGCAGCTTGCAAGACTACAAATCTTGAGTGTGGAGAGGGAGCTTTGTGCTAGGAGAATAAGGAGTAGGGAGAGGTAAAGTACAAGAGAAAGGAACCAGAGCAAAGCAGGTTACTTGCTGAAAAGGAGCTTCATGACAATACGTGATTTAGAAGAGAGGTAGGTGGGTGATGAGAGGAGTTAGAAATTGGTGATGGTTTTAGAGTGGACCTTCAAGGTACATGGTGAGTAGGAATGAGTTGAGTAAGGGTGCCTGAAGTGAGCGGGAACAATTGCGGTTGCTTGATTGAGTGGTGAGATGCTTACTTCCCAACCACATGGTACCAGGTTCAGTGTCACTGCATGGCACCTTTGGTAAGTGTCTTCTACTATAGCCCCAGGCTGATCAAAGCCTTGTGAGTGGATTTGGTATTTGGAAACAACAAGAAGCCTATTGTATATATATATATATATATATATATATATACACACCAACTGGTGTTGGTGCATTTACATCCCTGTAACTTAACGGTTCAGCAAAAGAGACCAATAGAATAAGTACTTGGCTTGAAAAATAAGTCCTGAGGTTGATTTGTTCAACCAAATCCCTTCAAGGCATTACTCCAGCATGGCTGCAGTCAAATGACTGAAACAAATAAACGAATAAAAGAATGCACAGTAACGAGTGTATTAGAAAACTGAAATTTATCCTTCAGTACCCTGCATTTTCTCTAGAATTGTTTCCCTTACCACTGCCCTGTTACTACAAGGGAGGAAACTCATATGGTGTCATGATGCATCCACAGTGTGCTAAAGGTTAAAAAAGTTAAATTTACACATTGTGTTCTGCTAGCATAGCTCGTGGGGTCAGTGAGGCACACAGGTCACTGTACCACAAGGACTGGACCTTGTGGCAGCTATAACTGCTGCAGCTCAAATATTGGATAACAAAAATGTCAAATATCAGCTGAAACATGCAAAAAAGATGACATGATGGTGGCAGCAGTGGTGTCAGTGGTGGTATCATTTCAACATTCACTTCTTTATGCTGGCATGGGTTGGATGGAGTTTATTGAGATAAATTTTCTATTGCTGGATGTCCATCCTGTCACCAACCTCCAGCCGTTTCTAAGGAAAGTAATTTTTTCCCCCCATGGCAGAACATTTTCTTGCAAAATATTGGAAATGAATGACACTGCTTGTATGATATTGACACTCATTTATAACAATCAAGCTACGTCAAGACAAGGAAACACAAACACACATTCAAACTGACAAATATGTACACACACACATAACAAACTTCTTTCAGTTTCAATTTATGAAATCCATTCACAAAGCTTTGGCCGTGTGGTATTAAGGCATTTGTTCAAGTAGTTAGGAAGCCAACTTCCTACCATATATCCACACCTGATAAATAATGAAATGATTAATAAACAAAATGAAAATGTTATATAAAAAGAGATGACATAAAAGTAGGTGAAATAAAAGTAGTGAGTGGATGATGGATAGTAAACATGATATTACAGATGTAAAACGAAGTGAAATATAAGGAGAAATGATGAAATTAGATCTGAGATTGGTGGATTTCCTTGGTGAGATGACACGTGGTTGAAACACATGTCAAAGAGTGACATAATATGTCATAGTATTTCCAGGTAACAATGTACACAATGTGTGCAGAAATACAGTTACAACTCCAAGGTTAAAAGTTTTGTCTCTATGATATATAAACAGTAACTTCCCACATTAAAAGGCAATGTCTGTAAATTCAGTTACAGCCTGAATAATAAACAGATAAGTAAATATCTGCTTTTCATGTTTTGTAGTTTAGAATGTTCGTGTGAAAATGTAGGGCGGATACAGTACAGAAAATTAAGTAGAAATAACGTATTTCAAAAGAAAAGCACAGAAATGTGGTTTGACACATGGATTTAAAAAAAGTTGGGAATGAATGGAGAGTAAGAAAAAAAATTAATATACAGAGAAAAATATATGGTTGTCTTAGGTTTACTCTCTTCTCTGAGAATTGAGGGATTCGATTAGTAACAGTCTACTGTTTGACAACATAAAAGATGGGACATTTGTCCACCTTCCATGCTGCTATTGGATGGTTTGACAGGATCCTGCACCAGACTTCTGTGTCTGTTGTGGCAGGGTTTTTAATGACTGGATGCCTTTCCTAAAACCAACTCCTCAGCAGAGTGGACTGAGTGCCTTTTACATGGCACAAGCACAGGTGAGGTCAGTTTTGGCATGGCTTTTTTACAGTTGGACGCCCTTCCAAGTGCCAACCACTTTACAGTGTGGACTGGATGGTTTTTATGTGGCATCAGCACTGCCAGGGTCAACAGCTCGCTTGCAAGACAAAGCTCCTTTGAGAGGGGGTGGGGCATTGGAGGAGGGGATCTTGTGTCTACAGCAAGTCACCTGTTTTTGTCTCTGTCTCATCATCATCATCATCATCATCGTTTAACGTCCGCTTTCCATGCTAGCATGGGTTGGACGATTTGACTGAGGACTGGTGCAACCGGATGGCTACACCAGGCTCCAATCTAATTTGGCAGAGTTTCTACAGCTGGATGCCCTTCCTAACACCAACCACTCAGAGAGTATATATATATATATACTACTAATATAAGGATAAAAGTTTATTAATGAATTTTATCAGTGGCCAGTATGTGAAAAATATGTTTTAAAGTGAAAATTATAAATAAAATTATAAACAAGGGCAAACAAAATATTTTCTTTGCCAATTTGCTGAAAAACAGACACTAAATCGTCTAACCACATAAAATATTCACTTATATTATTACATGACATGTCGACACGAGGAAAGAAAGCTAACAGAAATTCATAAAAATATATTTATATAAACACAGACACACTCACATCTATTTAATGGTAACTGTTGGAAAAGTGAGTATTCAGTACCATAGTATTTGGGTAGCATCAGTTTCTTGCTACCCTGAGTTTCACTTGTGAGTGTAAAGGGACTTTGGGCAAGTTATGACATAACTTGTGACACAATAATATATGTGTGTATGTGTTTGCTTATTTATGTGAGCAGGTATGTGTCTATTAGTGTGTCTGTGCATTTATTTATATGTGTGTAGATGTGTGTTTATGTAAGTGTGTGATTTTGTATTTACATATATATTTATGTTGAGAAAAGTTGTTTTTTGGGTGGGCGTGATGGTTAAACCAGCAATCAATACAAAACTAATATTTATTATTGTGACGAAAGGACTCAGTTCAGAAAAATTTTTTTTACATTTTAAAATATTTCTATTGTGTCTGTTGGTTTATGTATTTTCCCAGCATAAACCTATTTGCGAGACTAAGTCAACCAATTGCTATCGAATTGTATTTTTATTTTGTTGTCAACTACTTTTCTAATTCTATTGTCTAAGACAGAAAGAACTCTCACATTCCATATGCACACACACATACTTACACATTATATGAGAAAGAGAGAGAGAGAGAGAGAGAGAGAGAGAGAGAGAGAGAGAGAGAGAGGGAGAGAGAGAGAAAGAGAAGAAAGAAAAACACTCATAGACAATACTGATTGCACTCTCTTTTTTATAAAGAAGGGTGTGACTGAGAAAGATTTGTCTTTTCCAGTACTTTTTAATGAAATCAATTAGAAATGGAAAATAATGTTTATTAATAACTGCCATGTCACATGTTTGTCATGCTTTTATGCCTTGTAAGAAGGAAAAATTAAAAGGAAAAAAATGGAATAATACCACCATGGCTCATTTGAGGTTTCTGTAATGGTCTAGGTGTAGCTGTGTTAAAAGGTTCACTTTGCAACTGGTTTCTGGTTCAATCCCTCTAGGTGCCACCTTAGACAAGTATCTTCTGTTATAGTATTGGGGTGACCAAACACCTATGTGTAGAATTTGAAAGACTGGAACTGTTTGGAAGCCTATCATATGGATTGTTCCCATTGTCAGTTGGTAGACTTGAACCCTCACCCAGTTTAGTAGCATTACATGGTCCTTGGATACTTTTAAGACAGTTCATTCTGAAGCATGCCTTTTAATCGGGTCCTATCTCTAAATAAAACTTTCTCTTTTTCTTTCACCAAACTTAGTAGCCCTGAAAAGGGTGATGAATGCTGTCCTTCCTCCTCAAACTGTGATAATGAAAAAAATTTTCATCATCATTTACTATCCAGTTTTCCATGCTTGCATGGGTCAGATGGAATTTGTTGAGGCAGATTTTTCTGCGCAGCCCTTCTGGATGCCAATCCTTACCTGTTTCCAAGCATGGTAATATTTCCCCTTGGTCAGACATTTTTCATGGAAGAGTGGAAAAAAAACAACACTGCTTGTATGATGTTCATTTCCAACCATTATGTGATGTTAGGACAAGTGTACACACCCACACATGAAGAATGAAGAGTAGATTGTATGGTGCTTGTCTTAGAACTGCAATGCAGAGGACCTAAGGAAACTGGAAAGAAATGAAGTGAGCATTCTTCATTGGATATACTAAGTGAGTATGCATGAAATAATTAGTGCAAAGGTGCTGAGTGAAAAAATTGGGTATAAGAGGAATCAGATGTGTTCAAGAAAGAAGACTGCGCTGGTAGGGATATGTGATACATATGGATGAGGACAGCTCAATAAAGAAATGTCATTTGCTTAATGTGGTTGGAACTTGTAGGAGAGGGAGACCCAGGAAGACACCAGATGAAATGGTGAAGGCTGCCCTCGGGACTCTAAACCTGACAGATGAGATGACAAAGTACTGAGATCTCTGGTGATATGAGGGCCTCATAAAGACTCGTCCCCCAACAGCAAAATTGAGTTCTGGAAATGTTGTTACAGTGATTCCATGCCTCATGCATTATACCTGCTTTTCCCTTTCCTCAGCAACTGTATCATTCTTACTACTCCAACTGCTTGCCCTCCTCTTCTGCATTTCTCCATATCTTCCCCAGCTCATGGTTCTTATATCATCCACCCTTAAACTCTACCCATTTTCCATTTTGGGAGTCTGCCTTCTCACCCCCACCCTTCTCCTTCTCATATATTGTGTATTTACAAAAGTATGTATGCAGCGTTGCATGTATATTCCTGAAGTCAATTTCAGGCATTATTCTCCCTTTTTTGACTTAACATATTTGAAATATCAACTTTTTTTCTACTGAACCAAATTTCAAATTTTGTAGCTCAAACTGTAGCTTAGGAGGCGACCAATCTAAAAATGTATAAACATCAAATTTAGCAAAAAACTGAATTAGTAACAAAGCCTAGAGGTGGTCGTGAGTGAGTAAATGTTGATCTTAAGAATATTATTCACACACGGCAGTGTGTGAATGATATTTATTACAATATATATTTATTACAATATAGTGTATTCTATGAATATGAGGCAGATCTTTGCAAAATACCTAAATACTGAATAAAATCAAACGTTTTGCAATACTGATTTCCAATTTTGGCAGAAGGCCATCAAATCCGGAGGGGAAGGAAGTTGATTACATCGACCACAGCACTCAGCTGATACTCATTTTATCGAGTACCGAAAAGATAAAAGGCAAAAACAACCTTGGTGGAATTTGAACTCAGAATGTAGAGACAAATGAAATGCTGTGAAGCTGTCATCCTACGTGTCAATGACTGCCAGCTCGTCATCTTAGTATTGTAATGAGTAGTAATATTACTTGAAAATTGTTTTATGTTCTTTTGGCACAATTAGCTTACATAATAACTTATTTCATTTTGAATATTTTTTTGAAAAGATTAGGACCACAACACTTGTGACACTTCTATCATATGAGCTAAACAAAAACAAAATGTTTAGGTTTTGAATTTACTTCTAGGTGTTACCACTGTTTCCGGTAGTAGTTTATTATTCTAAATTTTTGTTTTGATATAATTAGCATTATGGGATCCCTGTAGTCGAGAAGTGGTCGCAAGTGAGTAAATGTTGACCTTAAGAATATTATTCACATACTACCGTGTATGAATGATACACACACACACACACACACACACATGTGTGTATGCATGACAGGATTCTTTCAGTTTCTGTCTACCAAACCCATTCACAAGGCTTTTGTTGACCCAAGGCTATTATAGAAGACGTTTGCGCAGGAAAACGTGTTTAGACACGTGGATTAATGAAAGGTAAACAAAATTAAATGATACTACCCTCCTGAATCCCAGTTCAAAAGGGATGCCCCCTAACTGTTCTAACTGTCACAGCAGTGGCTCAAGAGCCAGCACGTACAGAGGAGGTGACGGTGGGAAGCCCTGATGGACCAAACGTGCAATGTGAAATGATTCCAATAGGTAGCTGTTTACTTTGACCATCAAGCAGGTGCCACTGTGCATTGCAGCAAATAATAATTATAATAATCCTTTCTACTATAGGCATAAGGCCTGGGTTTTTGTGGGGAGGGGGACAATCAATCACATCGACCCCAGTACTTGACTGGTACTTAATTTATTGATCGCAAAAGGATGAAAGGCAAAGTTGACCTCAGAGAAATTTGAACTCAGAATATAGTAACAGAAGAAATACTGCCAAGCATTTTGCCCAGCATGCTAACGATTCTGCCAGCTAGCCACATTGATGATGATAATAATAATGATGATGATGATGATGATAATAATAATCATAATAATAATATTAATAATAATAATAATGATAATGATAATAATGATGATGATGATGATGATAATGATGATGATGATGATGATAATAATGATTATGATGATGATAATAATAATAATAATAATAATAATAATAATAATAATGATAATGATAATAATAATAATCATAATAATAATAATATTAATAATAATAATAATGATAATGATAATAATGATGATGATGATGATGATAATGATGATGATGATGATAATGATGATGATGATGATAATAATAATCATAATAATAATATTAATAATAATAATAATGATAATAATAATAATCATAATAATAATAATAATAAAAATAATGATAATAATGATGATGATGATGATGATGATGATGATGATGATAATAATAATAGTGCTACCAATAAGGAAGGGACAACTGGCACCAGTGATTTAAGTGAGGAAGATCAGAAGATTTTAGAAGAGTTGCAGGAAATAATGAGTAGAGAAGTAAGAAAAAGACTGCGAGCATTAGAAAGTACCAACAGAAGGAAGCTACTAGACGAGAAAGTAGACTCTGTCATCAGTAGGATAGATACTAAAAATATAGGAGACACTACTGATCTATGGTGGAGAAGATTAGGAAAGATTAAAAAGGGAAAGGAGATTACAAATAAAGCGAAGACTTTAAGTAGAATATAAGCCTGGAAACTGAACAAGTTAGGAGACACAGGATTAAAATTTTCTTTTGAGAAGAGATACTTAGTCAAAGAGAAAGGATTTGGGACAGTCATAGAAGAGTTGAAACAGTGTATCATAGCAGTAGCAGGTAAGCTTTCCAGATATCAGAAAAGAATAGATCAGTATCAACAGAATAGATTATTTGAGACAGACCAGAGAAAATTCTACGACCAAATAATAGTGGAGAACGAAGTACTGAATGTGAAAGACCTAATGCAGGAAAAGCTAGAAAGTTATGGGATAATATTTAGGATGAGCCAGTTAATCATAATGGAGATGCAATATAGTTAAAGAAAATGTATACTAATAGTTACAGGTGCATTGGGAACTATCCCTAAGGAATTTGAACAGATGGATAGAGGAGATAGGCACAAAACCCAGTTTAGTACAGCTCCAGAAAACAGTGTTATTAAGGACAGCTAGGATACTTAGGAGGGTTCTTGGCATCTAAGGTTACTTGTTGCCCGATATTAGGAATTTTTCTTTTCCTACTGTCTTATCTGTTGTGTGTATATGAATAATAATAATAATAATAATAATAATAATAACAATCCTTCCTACTATAGGCACAAGGTCTGAAATTTGGGGGGAGGAGTAAGTCAATTACATTGACCCCCTAGTGTTTCAATGGTACCTAATTTATTGACACCAAAAGGTTGAAAGGCAAAGTTGATCTCAACAAGCAAAATACAGCTAGGCATTTTGCCCAGTGTGAGAACGATTCTGCTGGCTCACCGGCTTAATAATAATGATGATGATGATGATGATGATAATAATAATAAAACCCTTAGAGAGCATGTAGTATATCTACATATACTACATAATCTCAGTTAACTAAAGTTGTTCAACACATAGTTACAAACGTGAGATCCTATGTGTATTTGGTAAGGAAAACACTCCTCCAAAATATTTTCATCCTCAGTCCTATTGTTAACCAGTTAATTATTCAGCGATGAACTCCTACAATTCTCACAGAAGGGAGTGACTCTAAGGAACCAATTATTTTTCATTTGTATCATGATTTTTCTTTGTTTTCCTACTTGCATTAATTTTTGTTTACCTTTCATTAATCCACGTGTCTAAACATGCTTTTCTGGCATTCTCTTGCAATATATTTCCATTTTATCAACTTTTGTTTATCTTTCATCAATCCACATGTCGAAAAACGAGTTGTACAATTCCCGCTTTACTTTCAGTCTTGTGTTTGTCCTATATTTTCAATTCATGAGAGAAAAGTACTTAGCTGAAATATTGTTTTGTAGTTGTGTAGATGTGAATTATATTGCTTCTCAACCACATGGTTCCAGGTTTAGTCCTACTGCATAGTACCCTGGGCAAGTGTCTTTTACAATAGCCTCAGGTCTATAAAAGCCTTGTGAATGGATCTGGTAGGCAGAAACTGAAAGAAGTCCATCATATACTTATATATATATATATACGTGAATTGTCTAAGAGACCATAAGTCAGGGAAAAGATGGACTCGTATATTTGTTAATAGAGTAGGTATATTATCCGAAATATATAGAATTATATATCCATCACGGCTGATCTTACCAATCGGTTTCATGCAAGGAATACAATGGAGTGTTAGATAACAATCCAATTATGCAACCATACGCTCATATGACTGGTAAGATCAGCTGTGATGGGTATATAATTCTATATATTTTGGATAATGTGTGTGTGTGTGTGTGTCTTTGTGTCTACGTTTGTCCACCACCCTCACCGTTTGACAAGTCATGGTGTGTTTATATCCCATAACTTCAGTAGAATAAGTATCATGGTAAAAAAAGTAAGTACTGGGGCTGATTTATCCAACTAAAATTCTTCAAGGCAGTGCCCCAATATGGCTACAGTCTAATGACTGAAGCAAGTAAAATATGAAAGATAAAAACATAGAAACAGACTTGGTGCACCAACCATTTTCATGGTTTGCATTCATTTCCCACAGCCAAGCTACCATACTGAAATGACTTGTTGCCCTGTTGAACCAAATTTCCTTCCTAGTGCAGATAACACAATCAAGGGCATAGCAAACAGTAAGTACATGGGAGTAGCTAAAGTTATGGGGCTTTACTTTAAACCCTTTAAACCCTTATGAAATAGATGACATTAAAGTCTTAATTTAGTATTATATGGTTAATGGCCCAGGACTTTAACATCATAGCCAATGTGCTTACTGTAAAGAACTATCATCATCATCATCATCATCATCATTGTTTAACGTCCGCTTTCCATGCTAGCATGGGTTGGACGATTTGACTGAGGACTGGTGGACCAGGTGGCTACACCAGGCTCCAATCTGATTTGGCAGAGTTTCTACAGCTGGGTGCCCTTCCTAACGCCAACCACTCCGAGAGTGTAGTGGGTGCTTTTACATGCCACCGGCACGAAGGCCAGTCAGGCGGTACTGAAACAACATCTTCCTCCTCCTCCTCCTCCTCCTCATCATCATCATCACCACCACCACCACCACCACTACCATTCCTCATTTGATAAGTCCCTTGAGGGCCGTTGGGGTGCTGTAGCAATGTAATGTATCTAGGGCGAGAAGGCCTAGCAGAGTCCATCCCTCTCAAGGCTATCTTCATTTAACATCCATTTTCCATGCAGGTAGGAGTTAGATGGTTTGATAGGAGCTGGCAAAGCCAGGACCCGCAGCAGGTTCCACTGTTTGCTTTGGCATGGTTTCTACAGCTTAATTCCCTTCCTAAAACTAACCACAGAGGACTTGACCAGGATGTTTGTATCAGAATAGGCTCTGCTAAAGGTATTCAAGAACCATGTGATGCTATTAATCCTTTAGCATTCAGATTACTCAGCCACATGTAATGCTTATTCAATCAAATTGCTTTCAATTAACCATGCATTATCTCATAGCCTTCAGATTTCAATGATATGATTATTTACTTTTAGAATGACATTTTAGGGTAGTTGTGTGAGGCCTAATCTGGTCACTTTGAACACAAAACAGACAGAGTATTTAGACTGAATATGGGTGGTTTAAATTCTAAAGGGTTAAACTGGGTGAGAGTTCAAGTCTACCAACTGACAATGGGAACGATCCATATGACAGGCTTCAAAACAGTTCCAGTCTTTCAAATTCTACACATAGGTGTTTGGTCACCCCGATACTATAACAGAAGATACTTGTCTAAGGTGGCACTTAAAGGGATTGAATCAGAAACCTCACAGCTGCAAAATGATCCTCTTAACAACACAGCGACACCTAGACCGTTATAGAAACCTCAAATGAACTGCGGTGGTATTATTATTATTTTTTTTTTTTTCATTTTTAAGGTTGTGTATTTTTCCTTCTTACAAGGCATAAAAGCATGACAAACATGTGAGTGTGTTTTTCCTTCTTACAAGCATAAAAGCAAGACCAAAACATGTGACATGAAAGTTGTTAAAAATCATTATCTTTCATTTGCAGTTGATTTCACAAAAAAGCACTGAACAAAGCAAAATTTTCGCAGTCACACCCTTCTTTATAAAAGAGAGAGAGCAGTCAGCATTGTTCATGAGTTTTTCTCTTCCTTCTCTCTCTTTCTCTCTCTCTCTCTCTCTCATATAATGTGTAAATATATTTTTCTCTGACTTGTTTGATGACTGTCTTTAAATATGTGTGTATGTGTGTTTGTGCATATGGAATGTGAGAGTTCTTTCTGTCTTGTCACTTTTCTAAGCATGTATGCTTGTGTGTGTGTGTGTGTGTGTGTGTGTGTGTGTGTATGTGTGTGTGTGTGTGTGTGTCCCCTCAGGTTTAGGCGGGTGAAAGACAATAGAAGTAGAAACGTAGTAGACACAAAATAAAAGTACAATTCAGTAGCAACTGGTTGACTTAGTCTCACATATAGGTTTATGCTGGGAAAATACATGAACCAATGGCGACCACAGAAATATTTTGAAATGTACAAAAATGTTTGTAAACTCTTCTCCAAGTCTTTTCTGTATTGATTGCTGATTTAACAAAAGAAGAAAAAAAACGCCTTTTCACGTCACAAATATATATAGATAACAAAATCACACACATACAAATAGAATGGAGACACATATGCACACATATTATTTTGCCACAAGCTATGTCATAACATGCTGAAGACCCTGTACACCCACATAAAATACTTATTTATCTCTACTATGATACTGAATACTCATTTTTCCGACATTTAAACAAAACAGATGTGTGCATGTGTGTATATATATATCTTCTCTTACTTGTTTCACTCATCTGACTGCGGCCATGCTGGAGCACCGCCTTAAAGGGTGTTAGCCGAAGAAATTGACCTCCAGGACTTGTTCTTTGTAAGCCTAGTATTAATTATATTGGTCTCTTTTGCTGAACTGCTAAGTTACAGGAACATAACACACCTGTATCAGTTGTTAAGTGATGGCAGGGGCAAACACAAACTCACACATGAATATGTGTGTGTGTGTGTGTGTGTGATGGACTTCTTCCAGTTTCCGTCAACCAAATCCATGCACTAGGCTTTGGTTGGCCCAAGGCTATAGTAGAAGACACTTGCTCAAGGTGCCATGCAGGTGGGACTAGACCCGAAACCATGTGGTTGGGGAGCAAGCTTCTTACCACACAGCCACAGAATAACAAAAAGAAAGTTCTTGATACAATATCATATATATTTGAAATAATGAGTAGAGATGACTTTTTTGTGGGGGATAGTTTTTATTTTAACCTTATTAATAATAATGTTTACAGTGAGTTACTCGGATATGAGTTTTGAGCTTTAAGTAGCTGTTTTCAAACTGAAAATGTATGCTTTACTGGTTGCTTAAACAGCAAAAGGTTTTTTTCTTACAAGTATAGATGCAATATATATATATATATATATATATATATATATATAATAATAATAATAATAATAATAATAATAATAATAATAATAATAATAATAATAATATTAGGGATAACATCCAAAATTACAGGTAAAACCTCAATTAAAATCAAAATGAGTTCATGAACCTTGGTTCTTTTCCCTAAAACTATATATATATATATATATATATATATATATATATACATAAACAAAAAAGGGGGAAAATATATATATATAAATATACAAAAAGCATGTGTGTGGTGGTGAAGAAGAAGAAGAACAACATACATACCTACATAGATACATTTTTCAATTTGAAAGTGGTTATTTGAAGCTTGAAACGCATATCAGAGTAACTCACTATAAACATTATTATTAAGATTAAAATAAAAATTATCCCCCTCCCGCCAAAAAAGCCATCACTACTCATTTTTCATATATATATATATATATATATATATATATATATATACACACACACACACACACACACATATGTTGTAAAACATATTGAGTTTTAAACAAGTGCTTACTTGTCATGCCTTCTAAAGGCACATAAAAAAGAATTTACATAAACATTCAGATATATATGACTTGGCCAAAATAGCCCTATTGGAGACTAAACTCCTTAACTCTCCCACTTTTTATTCCTTTTATCTTTTTATTCCTTTTATTCTTTTTAATTTTCTTTTTTATATTCTTAATTTCTCTCCACATTTATATTCTCCACTCTAACTGTGCTCTCTACATATTTTGATCAAATCTTCTGCCTGCTAACAAGTACCTCCTTGCAACAATGTATACCTTCATTTAATCAAGATACCCATGACCTGACAAGTAGCCTGCGGTATACATCTTGCTCGAATATTTACCACTTCCGAGATTCCACTCGCTATGAAACATATGTAACTTGGATCTTATCAACTCTGTTTCCTTAACTCTTATTTGCATACCCAGCAAGCCTAGTTGCCTACTGTGAATTATAAAAAGAATTTTTTTCAGCTTATTGTACTTCAATATGAAAAAATCCACAACTTTCCGCCTCAATAAATCACTATTATTCCTGAAAGTTGTTTTTCATATTTACTATAGATTGCTTGAAGCTAACTTTCTTCCTACACCTTGATCCTTGGATCTTATATTTATATATATACTAGACTACCCATGACCTGTTGGGTCACCGGGAAAGTCTGAGTTTCCTAGCAACAGAGTTTTATTTTGTGGGTCTTTTTTTCTTTTCCAGGTTATTTTGCATGCTTTCAATGAATGTGACATCGAAATCACATGTCAGCGGCTCCTTTACCCAGAAAAGGAAAGATTTGGCAGCTATTTCTTGCACACCTTGCTACTACATAATGGGTATTTCAAGTCCTTTATTGCAAATAGCAGTTATGTGGTAGCAGGGCATACTAGAAATAGCAGCTAAATCTTTGGAAGTGAGATACGTTGAATGCACTAAAAAAAAACCTATGGAAAAAAATTTCACACCGAGGTTATGAATGGGTCTTTTATGAAATATTTATGCCAAAAAAAATTTTCGTAATGGTATTCATTTGAAAATAAATTTCAAAAACATTAAAATATTGTCTGTTTAAAGAGAGCTAAAATATAAATACTTATTGTACAAACAATTTACATTTTTGAAATCACATTCACTTAAAAATATTTCTAAATAATTAAAATATTGTGTTTAACAACAGCAAAAATAGAAACATTTACTGTAAAAAAAAACACGGTATTTTTTCATTGTCAAGTCAGTCTAATCAAAAGATAAGAGTCACTTCCTTTTCAGGATTAAGTTAATTTCGGAGACGTTTCCCATCATGCACAGTTTTGAGTATTTATACCCTGAAAATCCTTATCTTCACAACCACTTATCCGATTTATGTGAAATTTATTTCATTCCGTTTGTATTTACATTTTAGGGAAACTTAATTCATAGTATTTTTCCATTATGTGCTAATTTAGCTGAGTAGCATTGCAAGCAAGCAAGCAAGATTCAATCTAACTTTTAATGTATTATACATATATTATATATATATATATATATATATATATATATATATATATATATTCTTTTATTCTTTTGTTTCAGTCATTTCACTATGACCATGTTGGAGCATCTCCAACTAGTAGGCCATGCTACTCCAGACTGATGACGAGTAAAGACTCAGAAACTAGGCTTTGGATGCAGGCTTAGCTGGGTGGAGGTGCTTGTCTCCCCCTTGTAAACATAAGGACACAGGAAATGTGTCAAGGCCGACAGGAAGTGGTGCTGCTTCCTTGGGCTAAATAGCAGTAGTATTATTCCCTTCATGGGACTGTCACATTAAGTTGACAGCATACAACTACTTTATATATATATATATATATATATATATACACATTTAGGGTGTCTATATGCTCAAATACAGGTATGTATATGCATATATGTACTATTGCTACTCCTATCCCCCTCTGCTTTCAGATGCTTTTTCTGAAGGTTTGGCAAGACTAAGAGAAAATGTAATTCATTGAGTAACAATTACCTGTTTCACAGGACATGTGAAAAGACTCACTTCCTGTTGGCAGACATTCACAAATATATTCCTCTTCTTTATAGACATAAACAATAATACTCCAATTACTTGTTTCACTCTGCTGAAGTTCATATCATTAGGGCCACCACAAACAATAACAACACAATGACAGGCTGGGCTGGTGAGATTGCTGAAATGCTACAACAGAGGCACGTAGCTGCTTGATGGAAGGGAGCTTTTACTAGACTCTTCATGGGCAAGGAACAAAAGTACAAACTCTTGTGGGTAAGTAGTAGTGATGACATGTGTGATATAGGTATGGTCTTGCCAGATAAGTGGGCAGATAAAGTGATCAAGATAGTCAGGGTGTGTGATAGGATTGATAAGTTAAGACTAGTATTAGATAATGCAGCATTAATATTTATCTTGGCATATGCACCACAAGCTGGATTAGCACATGATCAGAAGGCACAAGACCTTTCTCTCACTACAATTTTTTATCCACACTCTCTCTATCAATTTCTCTTTGGGAATATCCCTCATTACTCCCTGTTTGATTGTATCCTTTCTCCTCTCACTCACTCTCTCCCTCTCTCTCTCTACTTTTCTCTCTGTCTTGTCTATTTCTCTCTCTTTCAGTTCATTGGTAATTATGATGACAATACATACAATGACAAAGGATATATATCAAAGAGAAATCAACTTACTTGCAAGCAGTACCATAAGACTCTGGATGGATCCAGGTGCGGTCCAGTGGATTTGATCCATCATTCACTTCCAGCTTGACTTTCTTGGAACTTTGCTTTGACTCTGTTTTCAGTTTTCGTTTTCCTCTCATTGAAGGTCCTGCTTCTTCTACTTCAAACACTTCTTCACTGTAAGACATTGAAATATTGTTATTGTTATTTAACCCCAGATCAGCTTTGAAGAAGCAGACATTTTCAGACATACGAGGGGTTACCCAAAAGAAACCGGAATATACTGCCTTTATCTTATTTAATACTGAAAGTAATGAAGAATTTAGCGAAGTAATTTTGTCATTAAGCTGGTGTTTAGAACATATACTGACATGAAATTTTAACAGAAGGTTTTTAATTTAGATCATCTTAAAAAGGGTTATGGGTACAACTCAATCAAGCATTATTGCTCATTGAGAGATAGTTTCATAGATTCAACAGCTGGAATACTCATTGATGAAAGTGACACAAAATACATCATCAAAATGTATAGAAAGACAACAGGTGTGTGTGTGTGCGTGTATGTGCGCACATGCATGCATGCATGTGTGCATATTTAATACAGACCTCAAATTTGATCTATTTGAAGTAGGGTTAATTCGGACAAATCCTGCACACTGATTGTATGTTTTCTCTCCGATGCCCTTCACCAGTCTTAACTGCTCACGGTTACAAAAGTTTCCTTGTTTTTCTCGCCATTCAATGATATGTTTAGCCTGTGATGAGTTCAGACCTGACACCATCCTGGAAATAAAAAGGTATATCTATTGAATTAATACTATACTTATGCATATTACACAATACTAGAGGTTATACATATATGACACAATAATCACTAACAGAATACAAAATGTATAATATATAAATTTAAGTTACACATCATATATATATTTATATAATCATCATCATCATTGTTTAATGTCCACTTTCCATGCTAGCATGGGTTGGACGATTTGACTGAGGACTGGCGAACCAGATGGCTGCACCAGGCTCCAATCTGATCTGGCAGAGTTTCTACAGCTGGATGCCCTTCCTAACGCCAACCACTCCGAGAGTGTAGTGGGTGCTTTTACGTGCCACACACACACAAATTTGTATTATATTTATCATAAGTTATATAACACATTATATATACTTTGATATAAACATATACATGGCATTAGGAAGGGCATTGGTGTTAGGAAGGGCATCCAGCCATAGAAACCATGCCAAATCAAATTGGAACCTGGTGCAGCTCCCCAGCTTACTAGTTTCAGTCAAACTGTCTAACCCATGCCAGCATGGAAAGCAGACAGTAAATGATGCTGATGCCACTGCTGAGGATGATAAAAGTAAAGCTTAAATCTACAACTATATCTATATTATACAAGAGATGTTAGTTCTCTGTAACAAAATGCAACAGGTGTTTCTTTGATGATGCACTGTGATTAGACATCCACATGCACTTGGAACATTCAATGTCAAGTTGCTTTTGGTGGCCTTGATTTTACTTAGCTGGACAGGTCTTCTCAAGCACAGCAAATCTTCAGTTATTACACTCCTCTATTGTGTCCCCTTTGCAGGTCAAAGAAGTCTGTTCTGTGTGTGTATGTGTGCATGTAAATATATTTATGTATATGTATATGTATATATACACATACATATGTGTGTGTGTGTGTGTGTGTGTGTGTGATATCAACATGAGGAGTTACAGACATGCATGCAAACACACATTATAAACACAGGGTGAGAACCCTCTCCAATCATGAATGACCATGGATTGCACATAGAAAGTTACCCTCCGAGGCACAGATCTGGGCAAGGTTTTTTTTACGGAAGACCAGCAGTCGCTCATACATACCGGCCTCCCCTCTCCATGACACTGATGCTATCCAAGGGAAAGACAAAGGCCGATACAGCTTGGCACCAGTGACATCGCAACTCATTTCTACAACTGAGTGAACTGGAGCAATGTGAAATAAAGTGTCTTGCTCAAGAACACAACACAACACAGAGACCGGTCCGGGAATTGAACTCACTATCCCATGACTGCGAGCCCAACACTCTAACCACTGAGCGATGCACCTTCATAATCATAAACACAGATACATTCAAATACACACACACACACACACATATATATATATATATATATATACGTATAAACAAACATATACATATATAGACACGCATATACATACATACATAAACATAATGATGGGTTTCTTTCAATTTCTCTCATCCAAATACACTAACATATCTTTGGTCAGGCCAGGACTAAAGTAGAAGACACTTGCTCAAGGTATCATGCAGTGAGACTGTACTTGAGATCACATGGCTAGGAAGCAGACTTCTTAACCATTCAACCATGCTGGGTACTTAATGCAATCATTCAAAAAGTGTTTATTCACTCAACTGTGACATATCCTTTTCATTCAGACTACAACAAAAGATTCTCCTTTTCTGTTACCTGAACGATTGCAGAGATTTAGATAACTTGAGCAATAACAAACAGAATTACTGTTTAGCTTTAGATGAATATATATTTTCTACTTTTACTTAATTTTTGAGAGCGGTCAGGTTCATTTTTAGTATTCTCGTTTGTGAGGGCAGTCGAGTTTATTTCAGATATTCTCATTTTAAAAAAACATCTCTGGTTAATCATTGAGAGGAAGTTGCTGTTGCCTTTGCGGAGGTTTGCGCTCTCTGAATGCTCTTGTTATTATTTAATGTCTTTTTTCCATGCTGACATGGATTGGATGGTTTGAAAGAATCTGACAAGCCAGAGGACTGTGTTGACCTTCAATGTCAGCTTTGGCATGGTTTCTATGACTTGATCCCCTTCCAATGCCAATGAATCCTTAAATGAATACAAACATCACATGGACACACTCACCGGTTTGATTTCCACTCATTTATTATTTATATTTTTTTCTTCTAAAATCAAACCGGTGAGTGTAAAAAACAATCTGAGCATATCATAACTTTCCAGTATATACCAAAGTACCCTCTGATTAACTTCAACATAAAACTACCACTTTATATTTGACAAAAAGAACACAAGACCATCAATCATATGACCAATCAAAATCAAAAGAACCAACACTTAAATATTTTAGTAATCATTTTATCATTTTAAACTCACTGATGAGTACAGCTGACTGTAAAGTTGACTGCACAAAACCTTTAGGCACGGAGAAATAATCCCATCTACTTAGATGCAATTGTACATTTGTAAGAATGGTGAGAAAGGATCTTCAGACATTGGACTTCACAGAAGGGATGACAAGGAACTGAGACTTCTGATGGTTTGCTGTGCTTGAGAAGACACGTCAAGCTAAGTAAAATTATGGGTGTCCTCGTATACAGGCATGTCTCCTATATCCCATTTCAGCCAAGTGATCCTAATCTTGTGGGCACGTAGGTGCTGGTGCCACATAAAAGCATCCAGTACTCTGTAAAGTGGTTAGCATTAGGAAGGGCATCCAGCTGTAGAAACCATGCCAAAACAGACATGGAGCCTGAGTAGCTCTTCAGCTGGTCAGCTCCTGTCAAACCATCCAACCCATGCTAGCATGGAAAACAAATATTAAGTGATGATAATGATGATGATGTAAAATAGAGATGAGAAGGTTTACCTGAGTAACTTACCTTAATAGATGTTCACTAGCTGTATTCAAGTCAACTCCAACAAAACTGACACACTCCTGTACAATACCATCTAAAGCATCTTTCAACTTGCTGTCCGCAACATCATGCTATAAGAAGAAATATAAAGCAATGTTTTATGGGGTGTCTATTTACTTCTGTCATGTCTGTGTATATCCAAGATATAAGGCACTTGATAAAAATCACAGATGAGACTGACCAACACATGTCATCATCCAGTATGCAGACATCAAGAGACTGTTAATTGTTTAGTCAATCAATCAAACAGCTGAATTTGCCAGTCTTTTCATCACCATTTGTAACCTAATCAATGATATGCCCTCTCTACTCCAGGGCTGCTTTGGGTATAGAATACTTAATAAATATAGAACTGGAAAAAAAGTCAAGTTCTATTCTGCACAAATCAATACTCACCTGATACATTCCAACTCCTATGTGTTTAGGTTCAATCTTGACTAGTTCTGCAATAGGATCCTGAAGACGGCGAGCTATAGAGACTAAAGCAGAAAGAAGAATCAGTCAGTTAATCAATAATGCTATATAAATTTCACCTGGGTGGGATAAGTGAAATATCAACTTGTAAACATTTTTGTGATCAGAAGTATTTGTTACATCTGTAATTAATAAGCCCTAATGAACTTAGGATGAGGGAAAGAGAAATAGAAGTTATGGAATTACAGACTTAAAGACTTTCATTATAAAAGCTTCTCTCGTAATTTTATTCATGTCTAGGATGCATTATGCAAATAAAAATTGATTCCAGTATTGAATGGTATTTTATTTTATCAATAGCTGAATGATAACAGACACCTGCAGGATTTGAACTCAGAACGTAAGGAAGTGTATTTAAATACTGTAAGGCGTTTCATCTGACACAAATAATTCTGACAATCCACTGCCTCGAATAAATTTTCCTGGGTCGCAAAGGTCCACATAACTGGAACTTAGATAAATAAATAATAATCCTAGAGAGGGCAATGAACTAACAAATGCTCCCTATGAACTATCACAGGGAGCATTTGTTGTGGAAGGAATTGATTGGTAGACTAATAAATATTACATTTGACAAGCTAGTTGTTATTTTAATTGGTAATAGACTTGATAGCAATATAATTGGTATAGTAGTTGGAATGACAGTTAGAAGGCTAGTTAGCAATATAATTGCTATACTAGTTAACATGAAAATTCATTAACCAGTTGGCATTAAAATTGGTAGGCACTATTAGCCAACAAAGCAATAGTACTATTGGTGCTCACAGTAACTAACTATAGCACCTGTGGTTCACACATACAACTAGATGGACATGCCTACTGAGAGTTAAGTATCAGAGAGATAGATAGTTCTAAAGCTGCATACATACAAAGTTATGCAGTAGTCAACACATAAGTGCAAACATGAATTTGTCTCTTGCTTATTGTCAGTCAAAATATACCAACAAAGTATGTCCTTGTTGAAGTGATATCAATACTACGGAAATGATACTACTGAATTGATGAACTACCTGAGTCATTAGAACATCGGACATGAGTCATCAATGTCCTATGCTCCAGAGGGAGCAAAGGCCTTAAGTAAGTAAGTATATACTAACATCCAATACAGAAGGATATAGTGGACAATGTAATCTCATGGTTTGAACATCTTTGATGATGATCATCATCATGATCATCATCATCGTTTAACGTCCACTTTCCATGCTAGCATGGGTTGGACGATTTGACTGAGTGCTGGTGGACCAGGAGGCGCCACCAGGCTCCAATCTGATTTGGCAGAGTTTCTACAGCTGGATGCCCTTCGAGAGTGTAGTGGGTGTTTTATGTGCCACCAGCACGAGGGCCAGTCCATCGGCACTGGCAACGATCTCGCTCGAATGTCTTTTCAACACGAATGTCTTTTCAATCATAGGTTTGCTTAATCAGAGCAGACTTAGGATTAAACAACAACACAACTCATCTGATTGAATTTCATTGTCAGAGATGACCCTGATCACACAGCAAAGAAAAGTGTTCCAGATTCTAAAGGCCAAATGCAATAAGCTTCTATTCAGAGTGTAGGGAAGTCTTGCTATAACAGTTTAATGGTTTATAACAGAATAAAATTCTCTCTAATTCTACTTACCAGCGCCACGAATGTTCTGGTCCATATCAGGAAGCTCCTTCTGAGCTACAGGAGATACACTATAAATTGAAGCACCACTTTCATCAACAATACTGAAATGAAAAATAGAGAAACCTATTAATTATAGCTTTATTTATAAAAACATTCTTATGATATCAATATCACTGATATTATTTTATCAACCTTGTAAACAACTGTAATCTTCAGAAGGTCGTATCTGCTCAATAAACCAACAAAATCTTGCTTGAACTGTGATTTCTGACTTTGGCACATAGTCAAAATTTGTAGAAAAAGGGTATTGTGAATTGAATTGACTCTAGTACATCACTGGTTCTTAGTTCATCGACTATGGATGGATGAAAGGTAGCTGAATTCTTCAACAGATAATGCTTATTGAATCAACAGACATATGCTGTAAGTTACTGAGACTCTGACCAATAAGAAAAGTGAGCATAGGTGCAACATGAAACCTATGGTATGAGTTTAATATTCTGGTTATCATATTCACAATGCATACACATGGATATGACAGTTGAGAAAAAAGGGTGAGTATGGGGAAGAAAATGACATCCTATCATTTTGTATATCAGAAACTATATTGACAAAGGTATTAATCTTATTCAAGACAAGACAGAACGGTGTGAATTGAGAAAGATTTGGTTGTTAATTCTAAAATATTGAGTAATCACATAGAAGCTTCCTCAAAAGAACCATTACCAATCAGTTGAATGACTTTTCAGAGACAGTTTAAGATATGTGTGTGGGAGAACAGCAGCATTACCCTACACGTATGAGCAATATACCAATGTGGGCCCCACTTAAGCTTTACAAAGGTTTCATAATAAATAATGAAATAAATAAATTAACAAGTAAATGCATGAATAATAAAATAAAGGAATAAATAAATAAATAAATAAATAAATAAAAGATTTGTCTTGTACCAATATTGAACCTTCTGCGATCCAAATGATTTTTGACTGATGTATTTGGATAATATTGATTCTGTCTCCCGGCATGCAGTACCATTGCCAATGGCAACCACCTCACACCTGAAATATGGATATTAAAAAATGAGAGTCAAATAAACAGAACTTGAATTTGAGAGGCAGGAGTTGGGATTAAAGTGGCATGTGTGTGTGAGAGAGGGAGAAAGGACTACATTCAACAAATCCTGTTTTCTAAGTGAAAGTCCTGCATTGTTGTTATTCATATTATAATATATATTCAAAAGGATTAATAAAACATGTTGATTAGTTATGAATTATGATCATGCAAATTCTTGAAAGAATCAAATCAATTTTATATATTGCCAGTGCAGAATAGCAAGCAAGTTTGCTAGTATAATAAATATATATTCTTCCATCCTTACTTTTCTTTCCCTACCAACTGATAGAGAGATATGAGAGTCAATGTTATTCCTATCAGAACCACTGCTTAGAATTTTAAGATAAAGAACTAGAGACATTAGTCGTATAATATCTAGTTCCACCCCTCTAAATTTTGTGTTCTGCACCTCACACACACATATACATTGTTAACATCATCCAAAACAAGACCTTTCAATATACTGACAATGATTCCTTCACCAATATACAAAAATCACCAACTCACTGATGTATTCTTTTATCTCTGCCAGTTTTACTGATAATAGAACAACAGCCTCTGAACTATCTAGTTGCTTACTTCTCAATCTAGAACGAACTGAGTCTTTCCTCTTTTCCTGATCCCTACTGTGTCTCATTTTGTGGTTCATGCACTCAACATTTTTCCTCAGTCTCATCTTTCCACAACTGACACCCACTGGAATTATTTCTATCCTCACCCCCACCCCCAACAAATATTCAAACTGTACATCAACCACATCGAAATCACCAATCTGGAATGACCTACAAAGAAGTTAAGTGCACTCTGCCTTGAACTGATTAATAATAAAATATAAAAAGTGGTTGGCGTTAGGAAGGGCATCCAGCTGTAGAAACTCTGCCAAATTAGATTGGAGCCTGGTGTTGCCATCCGGTTTCACCAGTCCTCAGTCAAATCGTCCAACCCATGCTAGCATGGAAAGCGGACGTTAAACGATGATGATGATGATGAAAGGAGAGAAGGGTAAAGGGCTTGCTTCAAAAGGTGGTATCACATTGTTTTCATCAGTCCAAGTGTGGCCAATGCTGGTGTCATGTAAGTGGCACATGTAAAACAGCCTTTGAACATTTGGCCTCATGTGGGCAGTGGTAAGTCACCAAGACCTTTGGCATTATGCTGTGCTTGGAGTCTTGGAATAGTTTGTGTTAGGAAGGACACCCAGCCGTAGAAATCATGCCAAATCAGATTAGAACCTGGTGTAACACTCCAGCTTACTAGTTACAGTCAAACTGTCTAACCCATGCCAGCATGGAAAGAGGATGATGATGATGATGACATCATTAAAATTTCACAACTATGAAATAATACATGATTAATACAAAACAATGTGAATAAATAAACATTACATCTGATAGAATAATCTGAATTGTAAAGGGTTAAACATGTTCCACTATTTGGACTACTCAATTAGAGCAGAGATAGGACCTAAACAACAACAATATAAATGGACCAAAGCTAGTGATGTTACCTGTTACTGTTGATGATATCAACTAATTTTTCGCTTTCTTTGACCACATTGCTTTTATGATTGTGAAGGTATAGTGTGTCTGTATACAATACCTGGCCTACAACAAGAAATAAACAAACAACTGAGTCAAGAATGCTGACAGATTATAGCAATTACACAACACATAGGCATAGCTGTGTGGTAAGAAGTTTGCTTCCCAACCGCATGGTCTTGGGTTCAGTCCCACTGCGTGTACCTCGGGCAAGTGTCTTCTACTATATATAGCACCAAGCTGGCCAAAGCTTTGTGAGTGGATTTGGTAGAAGAAAACTGAAAGAAGTCAGTTGTCTATATATGTGTAAGTGCGTGTGTGGGAGAGAGAGAAAGAGAGAAAGAGAGAAAAGGAGAGAGAGAGAGAGTATGTGTTTGTGTGTGTCTGTTTGTTGCTGTCTCCTTGCATCGACATTGCATGATATAATGTTAATGAGCATCACAGTCATGCAAGCAGTGTCTTTCTTTACCAACATTCCATGAAAATATGTCTGGTCATGGAGTAATATCACCTTACATGAAAACAGGTGAGAGTTGGTGATAGGAAGTGCATCAGCATTAGAACAGTCTGCCTTGAAGAATTCTATGCGACCTATGCAAGTAAAAGCAGATGTTAAAATGATGAAGAAGATGAAGAACACTAGTTTTACCTTACACATCCATGTACTGGCTTGGTTTGGAGTGTGAAGAAAAGGAGGTGCAGAAGAGTCATAAGCCATAAAGCTAAAGAGTCACAAGTCGTCATCATTGACATCAGTGGCAGCACCATCGTTACCCTTGCTTGCATGGGTCAGATGGAATTCTCTGAGGCAGATTTTCAATGGTTGGATGCCTTTCCTGTTACCAACTCTCACATATTTCCAAGCAACCATAATATTTCCCCATGGCCAGACATGCTTTTCATGGAACATTAGGCATGAAAGACACCACTTGTATGATTGAGCTACATTTTCAAAATTTTGTGTTACTTTTTTGAAACAGATCTAGCAACCCAAATACTAAGTAATAACACCTTGCTTGTCCAAATCATTTTTCAGAAGTTTGCCTTAAACGTCCATGCTTGTCTTTAGACCTCTAGTTAGCTTTTGTTTCATACGCTCTGAGTAATATAAAGTATAAAGGTTTCCTTTCATATGTCCCAAGTTACTCTATTGGATGAAAAAAATTAGGAATGTGTATCATATATGATGCATAGACACCAGAGAAATATACCCTGTGTACCACATGTAGTACACAGTACAAGCAAAGGGTCAAGAGATGCATGGCCTTATGATAGCGCATGGCCTAGTGGATTAGGGTGTTGCACTAACAATTATCAGATCATGGTTTTGATTCCCAGACCTATATGTGGTGCTCTTGAGCAAAACACTTCATTTCATGTTGCCCCAGTCCACTCAGCTGCAAACGTGTAACCTTGTGATCAACTGGTGTACAAGGGTGAGATGGTGACTCAGGAAAATCACTCATGTGGTCATGCAAGCCACAAAGGTATTCAGCATTCAAAAGAATGAATAGTACAACCTGTACTGTGAATCCTGATTACTTAGGATTAGTTGTTTAACCGCACTGAAGGATGATGTCAATGATGAGTTAAAAGAAATGATAGAAGCTCACCTGTTTCTGATATAACAGCGACCTTACAGCCATGCAAAAAGCCAGGATCTATTGCCAGCACAATTTTCCCTCTCAGTGGTGACATTAGCAAACGACTCTTTAGGTTACTACAGAACACTTCAATAGAAGCCTTCTCTGCTGTTTTTGTCAGCTCGGATCTGAAAAATAATATGATTATCATTTTAATGTTCATTTTTCCATGCTTGCATGAGTCAGATTGAATATGTTAAGACAGATTTTCTATGGCCAGATACCCTTCCTGTTGCCAGCTCTCACACGTTTCCATGCAAGGTAATATTTCCTCATGGTCAGGAATGTTGACACACTAAAGGCACAAAGCCTAAAAGTTTGGGGGAGGGAACTAGTTGATTACATCGACCCCAGCATTTCACTGGTACTCAATTTATTGACTCTGAAAGGATGAAAAGCAGAGTCGACCCCAGTGGAATTTGAACACAAAAATGTAGCGACTGGTGAAATACTGCTAAGACTTTCATCCAGTGTGCTAACGCTTCTTTTCTACTCTAGGCACAAGTCCTGAAATTTTGGGGAAGGGGTCTAATCGATTAGATCAACCCCAGTATGCAACTGGTACTTGATTTATCGACTCCAAAGGGATGAAAGGCAAAATTGACCTCGGCAGCATTTGAACTCAGAATGTAAAGACAGATGAAATACCAATAAACATTTCGCTCGGCGTGCTAACGTTTCTGCTAGCTTGCCGTCTAATTATAATAATAATAATTATAATAATGGCTTCTGATTAGGCACAGGGTCAGCAGCTTTTCAGGGAAGGGGATTGGTTGAGACTATGGATCCTAGTTCTTTGACTAGTACTTCATTTTACTGAACCTGAAAGGATGAAAACAAGGTAAACCTTGATAAGATTTGAACTCATGACCTTGGCAGAATAATAACAGTAATAATGGTTTCAAATTTTGGCACAAGGCCAGCAATATTAGGGGAGGGAGTAAGTCAATTACATCAACCTCAATGTTCAACTGTTATTTTATTGACTCTGAAAGGATGAAAGGCAAAGTCGACCTCAGTGGAATTTGAACTCAGAACATAAAGACAGACAAAATGCTTAGCAGCATTTTGCCCAGCGTGGTAACAATTCTACCAGCTTACTGCTTTCATCATCATCATCATCGTTTAACATCCACCTTTTATGCTAGCATGGGTGGGATGATTTCACAAGAGCCGGGCCAAGCAGAAGCCTGCACCAGACTTCTGTGACTGTTTTAGCAGAATTTTTACAACTGGATGCCCTTCCTAAAACCAACCACTCAGCAGAGTGGACTTAGTGCTTTTTACGTGGCACAAGCACAGGCAAGGTCAGTTTTGGCAAGGTTTTTACAGCTGGATGCCCATCCAAACATCAACCACTTTACAGTGTGGACAGGGTGCTTTTAAGTGGCACCTTCACTGTGAGGGCCACCAAGTACTTGCAAGACAAAAAAAAAAAGAAAAAAGAAAAGAAAAATAATAATAATAATAATCTTTCTACTAAAGGCACAAGGCCTGAAATTTTTTTTGAGAGGAGGGACCAGTTGATTACATTAACCCTAGTGTTTCACTAGTACTTAATTTATCAACCCTGAAAAAATGAAAGGCAAAGTCGACCTTGGTGGAATTTGAACTCAGAATGTAAAGACAGATGAAATGCTGCTAACGATACCTGACGTACTAACAATTCTGCCAGCTCACCACCTTAATGATGATAATAATAATAATAATAATAATAATAATAATAATAGTAGTAGTAGTAGATTAACAATATGATGATTTCTTTTGACAAGGTAAAGGAAAATCTTTTGCAAGGATTTGCAACATATTGGATTGAATTGTCACCAGTGAATCACTAGTACTAATATCTCAGCATCAACCGTGAAGAAGCATCATGTCAAAACAATGAAGTATCATACTAGATTTTATAAGGCAGGGGTCTCCAACTACCAGCTCATGGACTGGGCCATGAATTACTTGACAACAAAAGAATAAACTTTTGAATTTTATCTCTATTTTATTGACTATGACAATCTGTTTTTTTTTTTGCATTATTATATATGTATTATTTCGTTTTGTATTTGGTTTGCAAGATTCTTTACGAGCAGAAAAGGCTGCAAGACCCAGTGAAAATTTTAGTAAAAATAAATAAGTAAATGAGTGGGTTAAATTAATAATGGGACTAGAAGAGAATGACTCTCTCAAGACACAAGAAAATATATGTATTTTATATGTAATAATTAAATTATATATTATGCACTTTATTGTATTTTGTTATGCCCATGATCCTTCGGTTTGTGGAAATATAGTCTTGTATTAAACCGTTCCATGGTGCAAAACTGATTGTGGACTGCTGGAATAATGCAGTGACTCCTGTAAATATATAGTTGTAGTTATCTCCCTGGCTCTAAGTATGGGATATTGCACACTGGCAAAGAAAAGAAAATGAAAGTCAATTAGTTTGAACTCCAGTATATTTAGTTGACCCGAAAGATGGAAGATGAAATCGTTTTCAGGAAAATCCAAACTTGGAACGTAAAGAAACAAACTAGATATTCCACAGTATTTAGCCTAGCCCTCTAATTCAGCCACTTAAACCATGAGCATTCAGATTGTTCTGTTAAATTAATGGATATTTATTCACACTGTTTTGAATTAATCGTGCGTTCTCTTGTATGTTTGACATTTTGATGATGTCATTTTTTATTTTTAGAATGACATTGTAAGGTAGGTATGAGAGGCTGGATCTGGCCAGTGTGAACACAGAACAGGTAGAATATTTGAACCAGAAATGACTGGTTTTAATACTGAAGAGTTAATTAGCTTATCTAATCTATTACAATAAAAACAGCATAGAATCTTAATCTAAGGAAACTGGTTATAACATGTATCAGCAACAACTTACTCACAGGAAAGTTTATGGAAGAGGTTGATTCCTCGGAGGAATAAAGAATCTAACATTTTCAGCTTTTATCCTTCTTCGGAGTGATGTTGTGGCCTTTAATTTTTTTGCCTAGGGAGGGAAGAAGACCCATCCATCACAGTAGAATTGATACCAGTGCTAGCACCATGTAAAAAGAAGATGACACTTGCAGTGGGATTGAACCTCAAACCATGTGGTTTGGAAGCAAACTTCTTACCACACAGCCACATGTGTATCTACATACCTATAAAATTCTTTCATATAAAGAAATGATGATGATGATGATGATGATGATGATGCTAATGATGATGATGATGGTGGTGGTGGTGATGTTGGTGGTGACGATGATGTGGAGAATGAAGATGATAAATATAGAAAAGATAATTTAGAAAAATGTTTATCTACAATAGAGATCTGTAAGTCACACTTAGGGCACATGTTCAGTCTCACACACACACAGAGTATACAAACAGCAAACACAACTCTCACACACATAAATGCATATATACACATGCATACATATTTACATACACACTCACATGCATACACACACACATAACTACAAATACGCATAGTCACATAACATACACATTTACACACACACAGGCTCATATACATAAAAAAAGCGTACACATGCACGCAAAACACTGACATGTGAACGCAAAATACATCCTCCGGCACACACACACATACACACCAATACACATGCACACTATAGATACACACACACATATGCACTAACAACATCCAGATGCACACACACAAACCAAACTTCATTAGGCACTTAATCAACCAGAAAACAATAACTAAATTATTCTAGAACAATTACTTGACTGCCATTTGTTGCTGTTGTTTAGCTTTAGGTTATCCCTGATCCAACAAGTCATTCCAGCTATGACCATACCATCTTTTATTCAGACATTGTATATTTAGTACTATATTAACCTAATGTGTCCTTCTTTTTTAAAGATGGATTTTAGAAAAGTTCGGCTGCTATTTCTAGCAGGTCAAAATTAGACGCTGCCTCAATCAGTTTGATTGTTGTTATTCTTGATGCATTTGGATAAAATGTCACTGCTGCTGCCGCCGCCGTCGCCACCACTACCACAACCACTGTTGTCACCACCACCACCACCACCACCACTATTATCGTCATTCTTTAACATCCACTTTTCCACATCTGGGTGCCTTTCCTGTCACCACACTCACCTGCTTCCAAGTAAGGCAATATTTCTCTATGATTAGACAATGTTTTCACAGCAGATTGGGAATAAAGGACATTGCTTGCATGACTATGACATTCATTTACAACTGTTACATGAAATCAAAGCATGGAAACAGTAACAAACAAATACACACACATATATTTATACAATGGAATTTTTTCAGTTTCTCTCTACAAAATCTATTCACAAGGCTTTGGTCAACCTAAGGTAAAAACTGGCACTCAGGTGGTTATGATGATGAGAGCTCCAGTTGATCCAATTAATGGAACAGCCAGCTTGTGAAATTAACATGCAAGTGGCTGAGCACTCCACAGACACGTGTAACCTTAACCTTCAGAGATTCAGTGTGACACAGAGTGTGACAAGACTGGCCCTTTGAAATACAGGTACTATGCATTTTTGCCAACTGAGTGGACTAGAGCAACATGAAATAAAGTGTCTTGCTCAAGGACACAACACATCACTGGGGATTGAACTCATGACCTTATGATTGTGAGCTGAATATGCTAACCACTAAGCCATGCGCCTTCACTCAGTCTGAGGTAAAGTAAAGGTAAAGTTACCTTCTCAAGTCATGCTGACTCATAAGGGGCAGTTTCCCAGTTTCATGGTGTATATATGCCCTACCTAGGCAGGATGCCAGTCCGTCACAGGATAACTCATATTTGCCGGCTGAATGGACTGGAGCAAGGTGAAACGAAGGGTTTTCCTCAAGAACATGTGTTGCCCAGTCCAGAAATCAAAAGCACAATCTTATGGTCATGAGTCGAACACCCTAACCACTAAGCCATGTGCTTCCACTGATCAGCCTAACTTTACAGTAGATGACACTTGCCCAAGTTACCTCACTGTGGGACTGACCTGAAACCATCTGGGTGGAATGCAAACTTATCACAAAACCACACCAGCATCTAGAAACAGCCATGCCTGCACATGCACAAAGAATAAAAATTTCGATGTTGTTTGACTAGAATTTCAGTTGTGATCGATCATCTACCTTCTTTTCTCCCATATTATATTATTGATGTCCTTAAAACAGTATAGTCATCCATTTTTAAGATGCCAGAGTAGAAGTGGAAAGAGATTTGGCTGCAATTTTGTCAGGTCAAATAAATGCATAGAAGGTCTGTCCTTTATGGGCATTCATTATTTGAGACAGCAATGTGGATTTCTTACCTAGTAAAACGACACATCTGAGGGGATACAAGTCGTTTAAAGGCATCCTGGAAACAGTCTTCCAGAATATTTTTATTTTCAGGTGGTGTTGCAGGTCGAATCCATGTTCGGCAACAAAAATTAAGATATTCATATTTTATTCTGTCAGGAACGACAATTTTCACTGACAATATGCCATTTTCTTCACCCCGGTTGATTGCAAGAACCTGCAGACAATTTAAAAATGTTTAAATTATTAGTAAAACAGAATGGGCTGGCATCCATACGATTTAAATCATACAGTCAACTTGGCCACAATTACTCATATACTACTATGTCAAAAATAAATATTAAAAAGTAATATAAACCAAGAGTCCAGTACCAATCTTATTTATAGATCATAGAGTATTGTGAAAGGATTTTTTTATTTACTTAATTTCAAATCATTCCAAAGATTTTGCCTCACCATGTATGTTACCTCTGATATAAACAGCAATCTACAGAATATCCAATTAAAATTGAAGTTCTTTATTCAAAGTAACATCTCAACAGCTACATGAATTTATAGCAGAGAGAAAGAGAAAGTTACAGAAATAATAAATTATCTAAATACTATTCATGGTATTCCAAGTGATACATCGACATACAATCATACTTGGGTTGGCTGAAAACTTCATAGTCTGACTAACATATTCTTATGGAATGTTACTAAATGAGGTTTATTTTTCAACAGAGTCCCCCTTTTTGTCTATGCACTTCATACATCAGTGCTGCAGTGCTTGGATCCCATTGGTGAAGAAGCTTTTATCCTGTTGGTCAAAAAAGTTATCAGCAGCAGATATGATGTCATCATCACTGCTATACTGGGGCCCAGCCAAGTGTTTTTTCACGCTGGGAAACAGACAATAGTTGGATGGAACCAAATCACTAAAATAAGGAGGGTGATCAACCAGTTGAAAGCCACAATCATGCAAGATAGCCAATGAAACCAAGGACTTGTGTGCTGGCACATTCTCCTGATGAAACAAGACCCCTTTCATCATTTACCTGGGCATTTGGTCTTGATAACCTTTCATAACTGCCTCAGCAAGTTGACAGTATTCTTCATTGATGACATAGCCCTTTTGAAGATAGTCAACAAACACAGAACATTTTGCATCCCAAAAAACTGAAGCCATCATCTTCCCTGCAGATGAAATGACCTTGGCCTTCTTTGAAGCAGGAGAGGAGGGGTGTCTCCATTGCATGGATTATCTTTTTGTCTCTAGTTCAAAGTGATGAAGCCAACACTCATCCTGGGTTAGGAAACGTTCAAGGAAACCAGCTAGTTCTGCCTTAAACAATGTCAGATTTTCCTGTGATGTGATTAGCCTGGTGTGCTTTTGATCAGGTGTCGGAAGACGTGTCAGCCGCCAAGCAGAAAGCTTCCCCATGCCAAGTTCATTGTGCAGAATCTTCTCAACTCTCTCACAGGATATGCTAATAGGATTGGCTATTTGATTCATAGTCAATCACCTGTCATCCATCAGATTGTGGTGAACATAGTCAATGTTTTTGTCAATGGTGATGGACAGACCTTGGGTCATCTTCAAGGCTCTCAGTTCCCCTCCTAAATTCAGCAGCCCACTTTTCCACTCTCTCTTTACACTTTTACTCTTTTACTTGTTTCAGTCATTTGACTGCAGCCATGCTGGAGCACTGCCTTTAGTCGAGCAAATCGACCCCAGGACTTATTCTTTGTAAGCCTAGTACTTATTCTATTGGTCTCTTTTGCCAAACCGCTAAGTTATGGGGATGCAAACAGCAGCATCGGTTGTCAAGCGATGTCGGAGGGAGGAGGGGGACATACACGAACACATACATATATACGACAGGCTTCTTTCAGTTTCCATCTACCAAATCCACTCACAAGGCTTTGGTCGGCCCGAGGCTATAGTAGAAGACACTTGCCCAAGGTACCACTCAGAGGGACCGAACTTGGAACCATGTGGTTGCTAAGCAAGCTACTTACCACACAGCCATTCCTGCGCCTATTGATAAAACTGTTGATAAAACTAGAGTGTCATCCCTAATGTAGCAACCATGTCAGTATAAATGTCCTTGGAGGCTAAACCCTTATTCTGTAGGTGCTTAATAACACAACAATGCCAAATTTTATTGATTTTCAAGAGAAGTCACTACTATTCACTTTCAAAGTCTTCTTTGAACAGTCAGATATCAGTTTACCTTCAAAGAAACAATACAGTTTCAATAAGCAGAGTTGAAATTAATGCTTGCAAGATTTAACAAAACTAGCATCACGCCTTCATAGTCAACTTAGGAACTTTTCAGCCAACCCTCACAAATAGCTGCACATACACAGCAAATACCTCACTAAGACAGTATATATTGAAGGAGGCACGGGCAGAATTTGCTAAATGACAAAAGAGAGAGATGGCAGGGTGGATTTAATGAAATTGCTTACCTGGTGGGGTTTGATAGATCTAATCCCACATTTGAAATCAAAATAGTTGAAAAACTTGTGTAGCTCCACATTTTTCTTTCCAGGTTTAGCTTTTGCCTTTTTATCGCCAGTGTTTGTCTTTTTCTCAGCAGTTTTCTTCTTCTTCGACTCTAAAACCACATAATGAGTCTGGAATCTTTAAAAAAAATGGGGGGGGAAGTCCAATGATAAATGACCATAATGTAGAGAGAAGAAATTTTGGTAAAAGTAGGATCAATAATGCTTTTATTAGCACTGTAAAATCACTGAAAACTTTCTTTCATCACCATCATCATCATCTTCATTTAATGTCCATTGTCCATACTGGCATGGGTTTGTATGGTTTGACCAGGGCTAGTAAGCTGGGGGGGACTGCACCAAACTCCAGTCTGATTAAGCATGGTTTCTATGGCTGGATGCCCCTCCTATTGCCAACCACCCCAAGAATGTATATTTACATACATACATAGATCATCATCAACATCATCACTTAATGTCCACTTTCCACGCTGGCATGGGTTGCACAGTTTGACATGGAGCTGTCAAGACTCCAATTGCCTGCTGGATGCCCCTCCTAATGCCAACCACTTAACAGTGTGCTGGACTCAAATTACATGCCACCGGCATGGGTGCATTTACACAGCACCAGCATGGGTGCTTCTTAAGTGGCATCGGCACCTGAAAGGACAGCGATTTTACTTAGCTTGACATATCTTATCAAATATAGCAATATCTCCCGGTCCATTACACACACACACACACATATATGAGTGAGCTGGCAGAAACGTTAGCACGCCGGGCGAAATGCTTAGCGGTATTTCGTCTGTGCTACGTTCTGAGTTCAAATTTAGTTTTTTTTTTGTTAAATCATTTCATTGCACTCAGTAATAATAATAATAATAATAATAATAATAATAATAATAGCAATAATCCATTGTACTTACAGTCTATTGATAGTTTCTCTTGCTTCTGTATTTTTGGCAATAATGTCAGCAATTATGTACTTTACACCAGTCTTTACTTCTTGTATGGAGGAATACTCTTTAAAACATAACAGAGGTGAGTATCTTATTAGATATACAGATTTAAAGCAAATATAGTGATTGTCACAACACCTGCTGTCATTCACTAGCAATCATGACTCCTTTCATAGTTATTCAACCAACATCCTGCAGGTATCTTTTTAAAAAGGTAGATGTATGTAATAATTGTTTTTAACTTGGGGACAAGGCCAGCGATTTCTTTTCCTTTTTTTTGTTTTATGGGAGTGAGAATAATAATCATCAGCAACATCAAAGGCAGGTTAACTAGCAAGTTAGTTTTTGTTTGTGGCAGATGTTCAGGTGCAATAAAGACTGCAAACAAACAGGAAACAACTTCTATCTCATTCCAGGGTGAAAAACTAGAGGTAGTCGATAGCTTCCGCTATCTGGGCGACCAAGTTAGTAGTGGGGGTGGGTGCGCTGAAAGTGTAGCTGCTAGAATAAGAATAGCCTGGGCAAAGTTTAGAGAGCTCTTACCCCTGCTGGCGACAAAGGGACTCTCACTCAGAGTAAAAGGCAGACTGTATGACGCATGCGTACGAACAACCATGCTACATGGCAGTGAAACATGGGCTGTAACTGCTGAGGACATACGTAAGCTCGCAAGGAATGAAGCCAGTATGCTCCGTTGGATGTGTAATGTCAATGTGAATACCCGTCAGAGTGTAAGTATCTTGAGAGAAAAGCTGAACATTAGAAGCATCAGTTGTGGCGTGCAAGAGAGACGATTGCGCTGGTATGGACATGTGGTGAGAATGGAGGAGGATAGCTGCGTGAAAAAGTGCCACACCCTAACAGTTGAGGGAACCCGTGGAAGAGGTAGGCCCAGGAAGACCTGGGCTGAGGTGGTGAGGCAAGACCTTCGTACATTGGGCCTCACCGAGGCGATGACTACGGACCGAGACCTTTGGAAATGGGCTGTGCGTGAGAAGACCCGGCAAGCCAAGTAAGATCGTTGCCAGTGCCCCTGGACTGGTTCTTGTGCGGGTGGCACATGAGATGCACCATTTTGAGCGGGGCCGTTGCCAGTACCGCCTGACTGGCTCCTGTAGGATTTTCGAGCGAGATCGTTGCCAGTGCCCCTGGACTGGCTTGTGCGGGTGGCACATAAAAGACACCATTTCGAGCGTGGCCGTTTTCGTGCGGGTGACACGTAAAAGCACCCACTACACTCTCTGAGTGGTTGGCGTTAGGAAGGGCATCCAGCTGTAGAAACTCTGCCAAATCAGACTGGAGCCTGGTGTTGCCATCCGGTTTCACCAGTCCTCAGTCAAATCGTCCAACCCATGCTAGCATGGAAAGCGGACGTTAAACGATGATGATGATGATCATCATCATCGTTTAACATCCGCTCTCCATGCTAGCATGGGTTGGACGATTTGACTGAGGACTGGTGAAACCAGATGGCTACACCAGGCTCCAATCTGATTTGGCAGAGTTTCTACAGCTGGATGCCCTTCCTAATGCCAACCACTCTGAGAGTGTAGTGGGTGCTTTTACGTGCCACCGGCACGTGTTAACACTTGTACATGACTGCACATTTTATTGAACCTAAAAGAATGAAAGGCAAAGGAAACCTTGCTAGGATTTGAACTCAGAATGTAAAGAATCTAAAAATTAATGCCACAATGCCACAAGGCATTTTTTTTCCCTGATGCTCTAACAATTCTGCCATTTAACATCATCAACGTCATACAAATAAAAACTACTTGCAAAAATTTTTTTCGTTATTAACTTTTGCATGTTGTTAGCAATTCTCTGTCATTTGTTGCAACTGTTTCATATTAACAAAATATCTGTTATGAGTTGTGGTACCTGCAGTAGTTGGCCAAAAGATGCTGGGGTGTCTCAACAAAAATCCACTTTTAATGTTGTCCCATAGCATGGTTTCTTTTGGAGTTTCCTCCATTCATCTTTGGTTCTAATGAGAGTTATGCGACAGTAGTCTAACTAAGCAAAGCAGGAGTGTTTAACTCCCTGGAACATAAAATGCCTAAACGTCTGTGACTGTCACAATATACTTGGTGATTAGCAAAATGAGGTGACTATTTCACAAGATAACTAGGTGTTTAACAATTACAGTGACAATTATAGCAATTATAGTAACAGTTGAATAACCTTTCTTCAGAAGATGTACAGAAGGGACATCATCAGTGTCATCATTTAACGTCCATTTTTCATGCTGGCATGAGTAAAATGGTTTGAGCAAGAACCAGTGAACTGCAAGTTGTGTTGAACTCCAATATCATTATAAATGAAAACACTCAACTTTCACTTGTAACAAATCATAGCTATCCAAAATTTCTGAAAATGCCTCAAAAATAACAGAAACAGTCTAAAACAACCTGAGAGATTCTAGACTGCTAGGAACAGTCTAAACTACATGAAAACAGCAGAAGCTGCTTCAAAACTCCTGAGAAAACTCTAAAATTTTCTATCATTAAAAGTTTATAAAATACCCCAAACTGTTCAAATTGTCTGGATACATCAGGAAATGATTATCTGAGAAAGATTCTAACTCATAACGTATTTTTATTATTTTACTTGTTTCATTCATTTGACTGCAGCCATGCTGGAGCACTGCCTTTTAGTCAAGCAAATCGACCCCAGGACTTATTCTTTGTAAACCTAGTACTTATTCTAATGGTCTGTTTTGCCAAACTGCTAAGTTACGGGGACATAAACACACCAGCATTGGTTGTCAAGCGATGTTGGGGGAACAAACAAAGACACACAAACTTACATGCACACATACATATACAACAGGCTTCTTTCAGCTTCCGTCTACCAAATCCACTCA
Source organism: Octopus bimaculoides (assembly GCF_046866305.1). NCBI lineage: Eukaryota > Metazoa > Mollusca > Cephalopoda > Octopoda > Octopodidae > Octopus > Octopus bimaculoides. The sequence goes on along the minus strand of NC_142934.1, from coordinate 97,775,700 downwards.
CAAGGTTTTGATGGGCCCGAGATTATAGTTGAAGAGACTTGCCCAAGGTGCCATGCAGTGGGACTGAACCCAGAACCATGTGGTTGGTAAGCAAGCTACTTACCACACAGCCACTCCTGCACCTATATATATTTTGGTTATATTTTCTAAGACAATATGGTGCTTGACTAAGTAAACAAGATAATTCCAAAATGATTTGAATTCATGAATCTGTCTGTGGCCATGCAATATAGTGCTTTAACCTCACCTTCACAGGCATGGCTTTGAGATTAAAAATCTTGCTTCTCAACTATGTGACATCAGGTTCAGTCCTACTGCGTGGTACATTGGGCAAGTGTATCCTATTATAACCCCAGGTCAACTAAAGCCTTGTGAGTGGATTTGATAGATGAAAACTGAAAGAAGCTCATCATATATGTGCAATATATATATATATATATACGTGCGGGTGACACGTAAAAGCACCCACTACACTCTCTGAGTGGTTGGCGTTAGGAAGGGCATCCAGCTGTAGAAACTCTGCCAAATTAGATTGGAGCCTGGTGTTGCCATCTCGTTTCACCAGTCCTCAGTCAAATCGTCCAACCCATGCTAGCATGGAAAGCGGACGTTAAACGATGATGATGATGATGATGATATGTATGTATATATGTATGTATATATGGAGTGGGGTATGTGTGTGTGCGCACCCTACATAGAAGGAAAAACAAGGACAGACAAAGGGATTAAGTCAATTACATCGAGCCCAGTGTGTAACTGGTACTTAATTTATCAATCCTGAAAGGATGAAAGGCAAAGTCGACCTTGGCAGAATTTGAACTCAGAACGTAGCGGCAGACGAAATACCGCTAAGCATTTCGCCCGGCATGTTAACGTTTCTGCCGGCTCGCCGCCTTCTCTTGATATAATGTGGAGCATCAGTATCATACAAGAAATGCTGAACATTGTTCATTTCCAAACTTCCATGAAAAACATTTCTGGCCATGGAGAAATATTACCTTGCTTAGAAATCCCTTTTGGCTTGGCAACAGGAAAGACATCCGGTTGTAGAAAATCTGCATCGACAAATTTCAAGCATGAAAAAGTGGACAATAAATAATGATGATGGTGGTGGTGGTGGTGGTGATTATGACGATGATGTGTCCATGCACACATGGGATGGACAAGTCCGCAGCACAACAAATAATCATTTGTCTCAATCTTAAATTCTTCTGACTGCGAAATTCCAAATCTGAATAACTGACTTCACCGTTTCTTCATTAACTCTTTAGCATTTAGATTACTCAGTCAAATATAATGCTTATTTACTCTTTTACTTGTTTCAGTCATTTGACTGCAGCCATGCTGGAGCACCACCTTTAGTCGAGCAAATCGACCCCAGGACTTATTCTTTGTAAGCCTAGTACTTATTCTATCGATCTCTTTTGCCGAACCGCTAAGTTACAGGGACGTAAACACACCAGCATCGGTTGTCAAGCGATGTTGGGGAGACAAACAGACACACAAACATATACACACACACATATATATATATATATACATTTATACGACGGGCTTCTTTCAGTTTCCGTCTACCAAATCCACTCACAAGGCTTTGGTCAGCCCGAGGTTATAGTAGAAGACACTTGCTCAAGGTGCCACGCAGAGGGACTGAACCCAGAACCATGTGGTTGGTAAGCAAGCTACTTACCACACAGCCACTCCTACGCTTATTTATTCACATTTAAAAAAAAAATTAAACATGCATTATCTTTTAGCTTTGAAATTTCAATGATGTGATTGCTTATATTTAGAATGACATTGTAGGATGGGTGTGAGAGGTCAGATCTGACTGGTTTGAACCATAAATCAGGTAGGATATTTGCACTGGATATGGTTAGTGTAAAAGCTAAGGAGTTAATCTTTCTCTTTGATAGCAGCATCATTAGATCATCAGACAAAATGCCTGTGGTGCTTAGTTATTGCCCCTTGCACCCTGAGCTCAAATCCTGCACATGTCAACTTTGCTTTTCATCTTTCCAGGGCGAATAAAATTATGTCCCATCAATTAATACTCCTTTACAGCATCCAATATTAACACGTGAATTTTTTCATCATCCAGCCCCTCGAAATTGTCTTTTATCTTTTACTTTCCTCAGTCATTGGAATACAGCCATGCCAGGACATCACTTTGAAGGGTTTAGGCAAACAAATCAACCTCAATACTTACTTTTTTAAGTCTGGTATTTATTCTATCAGTTTCTTATGCTGAACTGTTAAGTTATGGGAAGTTATCAAGCAATTAGGAGGACATACATGAACACAAAAATACAACACACACACGCACATATATGATGGGCTTCTACACAGTTTTTGTCTACCAAATTTACTCACAAGGCATTGATCAGCCGAGGGCTATAAAAGAAGACATTTGTCTAAAGTGCCAAGCAGGGGGACTGAACCCAAAACCATGCGGTTGCCAAGGAAACTTCTGAACCACACAGCCATGTAAAATGCATTATGAAAACAACAAATAAAGTAAATCCAACTTACTTGAAGGTGGTGGTTGTACAAGTGTTGCAAAGTTCACCATCCAGCCATTATAGAGAATATTTTCAGCAGCGGGTTCAAGCCCAGCTTCTCGTGCTTGTTCAGCCAAACTTCTCTGGCTTCCAGGTTTAAAAGGAGCATACTAAAACGAAGAAATAAACCATACAAGCATGACTCTGTTACTTCAGCAGTTTGTTTAGCAACAACATTGTGTTCTGGAGAAGGAAACTTGGTAGAGAGAAACTGCAGAAACTCCTCACGAATGTATGTTTATATATCCTTTGGAAATGTGCTGTGCGTGAGAAGACCCGGCAAGCCAAGTGAGATCGTTGCCAGGGCCCCTGGACTGGCTCTTGTGCGGGTAGCACATAAGATGTACCATCCTGAGCGTGACCATTGCCAGTACCGCCTGACTGGCATTGTAGGGTTTTCGAGCGAGATCGTTGCCAGTGCCCCTGGACTGGCTCTTGTGCGGGTGGCACATAAAAGACACCATTTTGAGCGTGGCCGTTTTCGTGCGGGTGACACGTAAAAGCACCCACTACACTCTCTGAGTGGTTGGCGTTAGGAAGGGCATCCAGCTGTAGAAACTCTGCCAAATTAGATTGGAGCCTGGTGTTGCCATCCGGTTTCACCAGTCCTCAGTCAAATCGCCCAACCCATGCTAGCATGGAAAGCGGACGTTAAACGATGATGATGATGATATATATATGTCTCATCTTTTACTTGTTTCAGTCATTAGACTGCGACTATGCTGTTTCAGTCATTAGACTGTTGACTTGAAGAATTTTTAGTCAAATGAATCAACCCCAGAGCTTACTTTTTATAAGCCTGGTACTTATTCTATTGGTCTCTTTTGCCAAACCACTAAGTTATGAAGATGTAAACACATCAGCACTAGTTGCTAAACAGTGGTGGTGCACAAACAGAAAGACATACACACAGGTATATATATATATATATATATATATATATATATATATATAGATATATTGTGAAGTATATTTGCCACTTAAATGTGGCTAACCCTTAAGGGTGGATGCTACTGTAGCTTGTAGCCCCAGGAAGACATCTCCTCCAGCTGGCTATTGACACAGGGCACAGAAAGTGTGTCAATAGCCAGCTGGAGATATCTTCCTGGGGTTAGGGTTAGGGTTAGATAGGTGTCCTCGCCTTGTTTATTGTTACCACATTTCAGCTGATGTACTCTCCAGCTTTCATCAGGTGCTCTGGTGGAATTTCGAACCCACCCCTTTATTTGACTAATGGGGTACTCTGTTCTCATTCTTAAGGTATTGTTTTTTTTTGCTGATGTTATTCTTTCTGTTGATATTATTTCCCAAGTCCCTGCCTGGGATCGAACTCAGAATCTGAGGGTTAGTAGCCCATGTTCTTATCCACTACGCTATATGCCCATGGCCAATTATACAGTAAATTTTTATAGCCAATCATGTATGGAAAAACAGAGACCACCTCCCCAGTGGGATGAAGTTAAAATAATAGACAGGGAACACCACTGAAAAATACCAAAATTAAAAGAGGTAGCACGTATGCTAGGACACAACAACCTCCTAAGCAGAGCTAGTGCAGATATGAATGTAATATGGGAACCGGTATAAAGAAAAGATAAAATATTTGGTTTATAAACCCCAAAATTCACTGTATAATTGTCCACAGGCATATAGCATAGTGGATACAAGCTGAGTTCAATCCCAGGCAGGGACTTGGGAAATAATAACAACAGAAAAAAATAGCATCAGCAAAAAAAAAAAAAAGAATACCTTAAGAATAAGAACAGAGTACCCCATTAGTCAAATAAAGGATTGGGTTCAAAATTCCCAGAACACCTGATGAAGGCTGGAGAGAACATCAGCTGAAATGTGGTAACAATAAACAGGGTAAGGAGACTTATCCGTCCATTGTAAATAATTGTTAATGGAATTTTTGATATTCTTCAATCTGATCTGGTACATATTGTACTATTCAAATTATTGTGTGGGGAGTCTAGTGTGGTAGTCAAGGTATGTTGTATCTATTTTACTGCAACATATGCCTGACTAGATCGAAGGATATCAATAATACCAGATCTGGAGATTATTTTCTGGTAGAACATTTCAAAGCTGCACAATAATAAAACCTCAATACAGTTACTTCACAGATGTAATAGTAAAAATACCTCCAAATAGCTACCTAATAAAACTGTCTAATAAGGGTACTTATAAAAAATTGGAGAAAAGTGCTATATTGAATTCTAACAATTAATGTGCCCACTCTACTATAAATTTACAAAGCCGAAATATATTTAGAGGCACATGACTGCAAGATTAAAGAACAGGACAATTTATCATCGTCATTAAGTTCAGGCATTGTGTTATTCACTTACACAAGGGACACAACTCTATAAGCTCCAATCTTGTTTTAGTAAATAAAAAATCACAGGGAGAGCATCCAAACATTGACTTTCAGAGCTTCTACCTGGTTACCCAATCTATTAGAAAAAGCAGCCAGATTTCCCTAAAATCCCACCCGGCTCTCTTTAAAAATGGACAGAGACATTGGATAATGTAGCCTTAGATATGTTATATGTTTTATCTTAATAAAGACTTAAATCATTGACTTGTTGAAATAGGGTTGGTCAACAACTAACAAATAAACCATTCTAGCCAAAACAGCAATACAACAAAAGAAAATTAATTAATTAAATAAATTTATTAATTTTAAAATACTTACCAAGATTTCAACTTCATGCATTGTTTGTGCAGATAGCAAGGATTTCTCTAGAAACTTTGACATTTTACCAAGTTTATTGATTGAGTTGTGAACAGATTGTATTTTCTTCTCAACAGACCTGGTCAATAAATAATAACATAATTACAGACTTTAGGGGTCATATTCAATGGTGAGTAGATAGCAGAATCAGTAAAGAGTCAAGCAAAGTAGCATGCTGTGTAATATTTGTCTACATTATTTTACATTCTGAGTTCAAATCCTGCTCACAGTCACTTTGCTTTTCATTCTTCTGAAGTTAAATAAGTACTGGAATCAATGTAAATGACGACACCTAAGAAAATAGTGCACCAGCACAACCACAGTCCATTTACTGAAATCAGTAAAAGAATTCCCATCATGTGATCAAGTGTCACAGCAGACTAATAAGGACATGGGTGTATCCATGAAAGGGTTAATGCTTCCAAAAGTAAAGTCACTTAATGTTCAATGACTCAGGTGCTAGACACTTAGAAATAAATAGATAACATGAGAAGATGCTGTTTACAGTTTATTGTAGGGATTGGAGACATCTAATAGATATCTAACACTCCTGGAACTTCAATAAGTTTTGAAATAGCCAATGAAGGAGCATCTACTTCAGTGGTTCCCAAAGTGGGCATTACTGCTCCACTGGTGGAGATAGAAAGATGGGGGAGGGGAGCTAGCAGAAACGTTAGCATGCCAGGCGAAATGCTTAGCGGTATTTCGTCTGTCTTTACGTTCTGAGTTCAAATTCCGCCGAGGTTGACTTTGCCTTTCATCCTTTCAGGGTCAATAAATAAAGTACCAGTTACGCACTGGGGTCGATATAATCCATTTGTCTGCCCTTGTTTGTCCCCTCTGTGTTTAGCCCCTTGTGGGCAGTAAAGAAATAAGAAAGATGGGGAGGGGCGTTGAAGAAAAGTTGGGCAACAATGTTTTTACATCCATCACCAAAAGGGAGCAATGGATGTAAAAACAAACAAAATAATGGGTTCATTAGGTTCAGCTTTATTTGTGAAATATAGTTGTTTTGAATTTGCTGCAGAAAGTGGTCTATGTTTGTGGTGGTGATGAGCAGGGTCTGCTAGGAATGTGGCTTGCGTGCCAAAGGGGTGGCAACCTGAAAAAGTTTTAGAATCACTGATCTACATAGCTGCTCCCGTCAAGCTCTAATTGTGGAGGGAACATATGGAAGGGGTAGATGTGGGAAAAAGTGGTGAGAAAGGATCTTCAGATGTTGGGTCTCACAAAGGGGATGACAAGGGACCAAGACTTCTGGCAGTTTGCTGTGCCTGAAAAGACATGTCAAGCTAAGTAAAAGCGTGATCGTCCTTGCATACAGGCATGTCCCCTGCACCCCTCTTCAGCTGAGCTTTCCTAATCTTGCAGACTTGTGGATGTCGGTGCCACATACAAAGCACCCATGCCAGTGTCACGTATAAAACATCCTTACTGGTAATACAGTTCTATATTTAAGAGATGAGGAATTATGTATATTATTTACATTTGATGGATATTTCTCCTCATCTTGTTTGTTTGTTGTTAACACAGCATTTCGGTTGATATACCCTCCATCCTTCATCGGGTGTCTTGGGGAAATTTCGAACCTGAGTTCTAATTCCTAAGGTATTTTTCAATTATTATTATTATTATTATTATTATTATCATTATTATTATTATTCAGGTCATTGTCTGGAATCGAACTCGGAATCTTGGGGTTAGTAGCCTGCGCTCTTAACCATCATGCCATATACGACAACAACAGCAGCAGCAGCAGCAGCAGCAGCAGCAGCAGCAGCAACAACAACAACAACAACAACAACAACAACATCGAAAAATACCTTAGGAATGAGAACCCAGGTTCAAAATTTCCCCGAGACACTTGATGAAGGCTGGAGGGTATATCAGCCAAAACGTTGCATTAACAACAAGATGAGGACAAATATCCATCAATTGTAAATAATGTAAATAATATCCCTACTGGTGTCATGTAAAAAGCATCCAGTACACTCTCTGAAGTGGTTGGTGTTAAGAAGGGCATCCAGCTGTAGAAACCTTATCAAAACATACATGGAACCTGGACAGCTCTTCAAACCACCTGACTCATGCCAGTATGGTAAACGGACATTAAATGATGATGATGTTAGGGTTAATTATGCCTGGATGCTTTTTATTATAGTTCTACTAAGCTGGGGTTGATGCGGGAGTTGAACAACAACAACAACTGAATTTGAAAGAAGAACTTGGAACTCGGTTGATTTTATCATTTGGACTGGCCCTCGTGCCGGTGGCATGTAAAAAGCACCCACCACACTCTCGGAGTGGTTGGCGTTAGGAAGGGCATCCAGCTGTAGAAATGCTGCCAGTTCAGATTGGAGTCTGGTGTAGCCATCTGGTTCGCCAGTCTCCAGTTAAATCGTCCAACCCATGCTAGCATGGAAAGCGGGCGTTAAATGATGATGATGATTCTAAGATCATAGCTGACTTGAAGCAAAACAATTTAAATAAAAACAGCTAGTTGTAATCTTGCCCTGGATAAAGATGCTGGTCTACAGTGCTACTTCTAGTTAAAGCAGTGAAGAAACTATATCAGAGCTAATGAGGAAGTCACATGGTCATTCAAGCTACTAGAAATAGCAGCCAAACATTCCTCAAATCACATTGTCTTACATGAAAAAAGGGAAGGACATATTGGATGATACAGTCCAAGGATACATCTAATAATGTAAGCTTTGATACACTCCGTAGTTGTTGTTTAGCCCAAGGTTAACCCTGATTGAGCAAACTTACAATCAAAAGCATTACAGTCATGACCACCATGTATTAATCATCATCATCATCATCATTGTTCAATGTCCACCTTCCTTGCTGGCATGGGTGGGATGGTTTGACAGGAGTCGGCCAGGCAGAAGCCTGCACCAAACTTCTGTGTCTGTTTTGGCAGGGTTTTTACAGCTGGATACCCTTCCTAACAGCAACCACCCAGCAGAGTGGACTGAGTGCTTTTTACGTGGCACAACACCTGTGAAGTATTTAAGACTGCATTAACTAATGTGGCTGTCCCTTTTTTAAGATCATGAGGTGTGATTTGAAAGTGATTTAGCTGGCATTTCTACAAGTTTCAAGACAGAATAGGACTTCTTTCATTAGCTCATGATATACTACCTGAAAGAAAAAAATGACAAGTGGTCACATTTGGAACACCTTTGATCATAGGTTTGTTAGATCAAGTTTGTCTTGGGGTTAAACAACAACTCTACATGAATAGTTATAGAACTAGTAATAGTAAAATCAAGAACAGAAATAACAAGCAGTGAAGACAAATAAAAGACTGGATTTTTACCTCATTTCTGAAAGGGTCTCTAGTATAGAGCGGAGTTTGTCAGGTTCCATTGCATTAGTTTGTTCTTTGCGATATCTTGCAATGAATGGAATGGTATTGTCATCATCCAACAGTCTGACAACATTTCTGGAAATATTCAAAGGCACCTGATGTTGTTCAGCAATAACTGCAGTTACATCCCATGTCACATTCATACTGAAACTGAAACCAAAAAAATTAAGATGTCATAAATGGAGAGGCACTAAAAATATTGATTTCTCATAAAAGCACAAGGCCTCAAACTTTTTTTTAAGTGGGGACAGTTATAGTTGAGTAAAAATGACCCTGTTTCTGGTTGGTATTGTGTCTCATCAATTCAGGTACCAGCAATACAAAATGTAACATGTTGGTGAAATACTACTATGGATAGAGCCATAAGAGCTAAAAGATAGGTCTAGAAAGAACAGATTAAAGAAAGCAGCAAAGAGAAATACCATATTGCTAGAAGCAATGCAACATAATAATATACAGCAGAGAGAAAAGCAGAAAGTAGGAGGCTTGCCAGTGTTCAATGCCAAGAGGATCAAAGGCATGAAGTGTTTTGGATTGTAAGGCAGTGTGGCATAGGGAACCAAAGGAGAAAAGTGTGCTAAGAATGATAGTGGCACACTTTCTCTAAATGGTGGTGAGAAAAAAGAGGTCTGGAGATATTACTTCAAAGATTATTGAATGTGGGAAATGTGTGGAAGGAAGAAAATCCACTTAAAGTATCCTCAACAGAGGGAGTAGGTATTGAGGTTGATAGTTATATGGTCAAGATGATCATTAAGTACATAGAGTCAGAAAAAGTAGGTGGTCCATTTGGTGTAGATGCTGAAAATATCAGGTGAAATAGGACTGAAGCTAGTCACCCATATAGTCAACCAAGTAATATAGAGAGGTACCTGATGACTGGCATATCAGAATGATCATTAGCTGCTACAAGAGCTAAAGGAAATGCACTAGAAAGAAGTAACAACACAGGTATCAAACTGATAAACCAAGTTATAAAAATAATAGAAAGAGCCTTAGTGCTGTAGTGGCACGAAATTATGGCTGCCATTAAAGAAGTACAGTCTACGCATGCGCAAAGGACTTGCCTTCCTGGAAGCCCCTCAAGTGCGCATGTGTAGTAAAACCAGTACTTAAAGCGTTTCACGTGCTTTCTAACCCTCTTTGGCACAATGCCTTCGATGTAACAACAACTTGCTCCTCTCAGATGCCTCAACGAAGCTTTTAACCTTCCAATGCTGATTACAAGTCAACCAGCGGCTGCCAGGCTGAATAACACAGGATTTGTAAAACCAAGCATCACCAAAAATAAAACTTATTTTTATTATGTGGTTAATTGTTCTACTGTTTCTTAATATATAATTTTGTTGAAAGGTGATAGAGAGAGACTAATGTCTCTATTGCGACTATCAACCTTTTACAGTGCAATTGATTAAAATGAGAATCCACTTAGATAAGATGCAGTTTGGTTTTGTCCTCTTTAAAGTGAGACACTTACAAGAGAAGCTCCTTGTCAACAGTAAGCCTCTCTACTTAACATTTACTGATCTGCAAAAAGGCTTCTGACAAAGTACCAAGATCTGTAGTTTGGTAGCTGCTAAGAAAATTAGGATGTGATGAATAACTGGTGAGAGCAGAGCAATCCATGTATAGAGAAGCAGTTAGCAAGTGAGAGTTGGTAATGAGTTCAGTGAGAAATTTAGAGTACAAATAGGTGTTCATCAAGGTTCTGCTCTCACCCACCTCTTGTCTGTTGTAGTCTTCCAGGTCATAACAGTGCAATTCAAAATCAACTGCCTGCATACTGTTGACCTGGTTCATATAGCAGAAATTGCGGAAATTTGTTTTTTAAATTCCAGGTGTGGAAAACAAAATCTAGAAGCAAAAGGCGTCTGAGTAAACTTAGCAGATACTAAGGTTTCAATAAGTTGGAAAGAAGACAGTACTCTGATACAGACAGGGAAATGGTCATGTATAATATACATGGGTAGAAATTCCATATGATGTGCCTAATGTGATCTGTAAGTGTACAAGAGGTATAGTCCAGTTGAAGATAGGCTGACTGTGAATAAAGACTGAAAATAGTAGATGTACTGAGGTAGTTATCTTTCTTAACACCAGTGGTGCTTTTCCCAGGCACGAACCCAAACTGCATCTCATCTAAATTGATTCGCTCCCTAATTAGTTGGGCTATGACCCTCTCCGTGACTTTCATTACCTCATCTAACAGCTTGATACCTCTGTAATTATTTGTATCTAAAGCGTCACCTTTACCTTTGTAGCAGTTGACTATGGTGCTGCTACACCAGTCATTGGGTATGACTCCTTCGTGTATCACCTGGTTAACAATACAGGTGACTAGGCTATAGCCAACATTGCCAGATATTTTGAGCATCTCTGCAGTGATTCCTGATGGGCCGGGGGGCCTTCCCTGTCTTCATACTCTTAATTGCTGTATCTACCATGGAACTGTCAACTCGGATAGCTGGTCCCTCTGTTGGGTCGACATTCGGCAGACTCTCTTTCTCCCAGTCATTCTCTTTATTGAGCAATCTTTTGTAGTGGCGTCTCCAAACCTCTTTCTTTGCAGCCTCATTTAGTGCAAGTGTACCATCATCCATGCGAACACATTTCTCTCTCACAACATCACGATTCTCTCTTCACACACTGTCTTGCAACACGAAATACCTCGAGTCTTTCGTCCTCACGGCGCAGAATATTGGCAAACTTTTTCTTATCTGCTTCCCCTCTGGCTAAATAAACCTGTCGCCTAGCTTCCCTTCTGGCAGTCTGATACAATTCCCTGCTACCACCGTTCATTCAGTCTTTCCAAGCCTGTTTCTTTTGTCTAATAGCCCTATCAACAACATTGTTCCACCACCACATTATTTTCGGTCGAGAGGGGACTTTGCAACATCCACAGATCTAGTCAGTGGCCCTCAGCAGGTTGTCCCATAGAAACGTCCAGTTGTCTTCTACATTGAGTGAAGCTACATCCTCCTCTCTTTCATCAAAGGCTTCGAGTAATAAGTCTCTAAATCTCTGTCCATTCGCAGGATCTTTGAGCTTCCAGACCCTTCTCCTCCAAGCTGGTCGTCTTCTGGGCAACCACTTAGCCCTGATCCTGAAGTCACTAACTACTAGTCTATGTTGTGGGGTAGCATGGAAAGCGGACGTTAAACGATATATATATATATATATATATATATATATATATACATAAATATATATATATACATATTTGTTTTGCAAGATTTTTTATGTGAAATCGTGTGTTGAAACAGATGTTGTTGTACTTGGGGATGGTCATATTGCCAGTTTAGCCAATAAAAACACACGCACTGTATATTTGGTGTTAATTTTTTTTTTTTTTTTTTTTTTTTTTCAGCTTTATATTACATTAATCTTAATCTTAATCTTATTTCGGCCAGAGTTCTTTCGTCACACTTCTGTGACCTCATCAGTGGTCCTTTGTTTCCTTCTTTCTTATGTGTGTCTCACCTTGCTAACTATCAGCCATTTTGACAAAATGGCTGATAGTTAGCAAGGTGAGACACACATAAGAAAGAAGGAAACAAAGGACCACTGATGAGGTCACAGAAGTGTGACGAAAGAACTCTGGCCGAAATAAGATTAAGATTAAGATTAATGTAATATAAAGCTGAAAAAAAAAAAAAAAAAAAAAAAAATTAACACCAAATATACAGTGTGTGTGTTTTTATTGGCTAAACTGGCAATATGACCATCCCCAAGTACAACAATATATATATATACATACATATATATATACACATATACATACATACATCATCATCATCATCGTTTAACGTCCGCTTTCCATGCTAGCATGGGTTGGACGATTTGACTGAGGACTGGTGAAACCAGATGGCTACACCAGGCTCCAATCTGATTTGGCAGAGTTTCTACAGCTGGATGCCCTTCCTAACGCCAACCACCCAGAGAGTGTAGTGGATGCTTTTACGTGCCACCGGCATGAAGGCCGGTCAGGCGGTACTGGCAATGGCCACACTCGAAATGGTGTATTTTATGTGATACCCGCACAAGAGCTAGTCCAGGGGCACTGGCAATGATCTCGCTCGAAAATCCTTACACATGTCACGGGCACAAGTGCCAGAAAGGCGACGCTGGGCACAGGTGCTATCCCGATTTCGCTTTCGCTTGCCCCAATAAGTCCTCGCAAGCTGAGTTTCGTGTCCAATGAAGGAGACGATGTTGGCATGGGTGCTAGTCGTCGAATTTAGTTTGATTTCGATTTCACTTGCCTCAACAAGTCTTCGCAAGCGGAGTTTAGTGTCCAATGTAGGAAAGGTACGCATAAGTGGGCTGCCTACACCCCTGGCAGCGGCCTTGGATTTAGGTCTCACTTGGCTTGCCGAGTGTTCTCACGGACAGCATATTTCCAAAGGTCTCGGTCAGAAGTCAATGCCTCGGTGAGGCCCAATGTTTGAAGGTCTTGCCTCACCACCTCAGCCCAGGTCTTCCTGGGCCTACCTCTTCCACAGGTTCCCTCAACTGTTAGGGTGTGGCACTTTTTCACGCAGCTATCCTCATCCATTCTCACCACATGTTCATACCAGCGCAATCGTCTCTCTTGCACACCACAACTGATGCTTCTTATGTTCAGCTTTTCTCTCAAGATACTTACACTCTGTCGGGTGTGCACACTGACATTACTCATCCATCGGAGCATACTGGCTTCATTCCTTGCGAGTTTACACATGTCCTCAACAGTCACAGCCCATGTTTCACTGCCATGTAACATGGCTGTTCGTACACATGCGTCATACAGTCTGCCTTTTACTCTGAGTGAGAGTCCCTTTGTCACCAGCAGAGGTAAGAGCTCTCTGAACTTTGCCCAGGCTATTCTTATTCTAGCAGCTACACTTTCAGCGCACCCACCCCCACTACTAACTTGGTCACCCAGATAGCGGAAGCTATCAACTACCTCTAGTTTTTCTCCCTGGAATGAGACAGAAGTTGTTTCCTGTTTATTTACAGTGTTTATTGCACCTGAACATCTACCACATACAAAAACTAACTTCCTAGTTAACCTGCCTTTGATATTGCTGCATCTCTTAAGTGTGGACACAATGCCCGGTCTGGTAATCGAAACCGCGATCCTATGACCGCGAGTCCGCTGCCCTAACCAATGGGCCATTACGCCTCCACTGCATAGAAGTAGATAATAAAAACCCCTATAACAAAAACTGCGGAACCACCAGGATAAAAAAAAAAGACTTCGCTAAGAATTGAGGACCCTCAAAAAGCAGAAGAAGAACCACTTGTAGAACTGCGACACCACATGAAAAAGTTGATCGCTCTTCGTAGAGTAAAAAGACACAACAGATAAAGAAGAAAAGGGAGAAAAAGTGTGCAGCTTTCATTTGCAACCCTTTAAGCTTCAATAAGAAGATTCTTGATGACGAGAGAACTGGTAACCTCGAGTATTCAGCAGAAGTACCCACCTCTCATTGCAACACCCACCTCACGTGTACTCACAACAGAAGATTAACTTGGTCAGAACATCCTTATAAACTCAGTCCCGCAACGACCGAATCTGATATGAGCAGAGCAGTGGTTTCCTGCTATTGGAATGCAATCTGGGACTTGATCAACCTCAGCTGGGTTAGTTAGGCAAGCGGGGCTGATGTAAAAGCACTCGAAACATCACTGACAATGCATCCCTGAGTCCGCAAGGTGTATTTTAAAACTAAACTGAGGAAGAGGAATTTACACACAAGGACTTTCTGTCACTGTCAAAAAAGTTTAGTCGAACAAATGTCAAGTATTTCCTACCGAGGAATCGAAACTAAAGCGCCAATTTTTAATTGAATAGAAATTTATCTCGTGGCCATGAGATCCCGCCAAAATGTCAAATGATAAAAACCGTAAATAAAGATCAAGTCTGTAAAGATAATGAAAATAATTTTCACAGAAAAGGTATTTATTACTTCATAATTGCTATTTTTCTTTAAAGAGTAAAGATAGTCAAGCGCAATGCGGATCAGTTCAATATCGTGTGAAGTTGCAATAACACCATGCGTAATATTTTTCTCAAAGGGATTAGCGGTGTAAACAAAATGAAATATTAATGAATTTGTCTTACTTTCTAACTGTCTCGCTAATCTTAAAATGGAAAAACAATCCCCGCACATAGAACATATACATATATATGCCTGTGTGAATTATATAATCACTAAAAGTGACTTTCTGAAAGAGAAAGTGTCCGACAAACAACACAACTTACCGGTTTGATTTTCATAACATCCGGTGACTCTGTATGCAATCAAAATTATTTCCCTTACATCTACGTGTCGTCAAGGAGGCGCAATGGCCCAGTGGTTAGAGCAGGTTTCGATTCCCAGACCGGGCGTTGTGAGTGTTTATTGAGCGAAAACACCTAAAGCTCCACGAGGCTCCCACCAGGGGATGGTGGTGAGCCCTGCTGTCCTCTTTCACCACAACTTTCTCTCACTCTTACTCCCTATTTCTGTTCTACCTGTAATTCAAAGGGTCAGCCTTGTCACACTGTGTCACGCTGAATATCCCCGAGAACTACGTTAAGGGTACACGTGTCTGTGGAGTGCTTAGCCACTTGCACGTTAATTTCACGAGCAGGCTGTTCCGTTGATCGGATCAACTGGAACCCTCGACGACGTAAGCGACGGAGTGCCAACAACGTGTTGTCAAACTTTATCGCTGAAATGTGTTTGTAGGGGTGGGGGTGCGCGCATGCAGACGTGGCTTTTGGGTTTAAAAGTACACGTACGTCTCGGGTTGGAATAAGGGAATCGGAAATTGTTTAGTGGTAACTATGAAAATTTAAAATTTTCTAGGTTGTCTCCCTTGATTTTTTTAAAAACCCAGTTATTTACACTTGGATCACAAAATAAGGAGGCAGTGTGTTGGAATAAGCGGGTGGGCTGGACATTTGCTTAAATTCATATAAGCGGGTGGATTGGAATAAACGGGGGTGGGTGAGAATCAGTAACTGTATAATATATGTACAAAAAGTAGGAAAAAAATGCATCTTAAAGCGCATATAACGACAAAACGAGGTAAAAGAAATTAACAAGAGGCAAGTGAAATTAGCGCATACGTGTGCTTCAAACGTTCACTTTACTTAAGATATACATTTGGATATCTTAACTAAGTGGTAATGACGGGATATCGATCTTATTTGTCATTGTGTGTGTATATCTATTATTATTATTATTATTATTATTGAGTGAGAGAGCAGTGCATGCCATCAAAGTGACACTGGGGTAAAATATACGAAGCCCATTATACCCATCATGACTACCCGTCTGATAAGGGTACACCAGGCACATGCATCACAACCATATGTGTGCGACATAGTGATCTCATATCAAGATTAACAGCGCATGACCTTGGAGGTGGGACCCAATTAGAATTTTCTTCAGGTCGAGTAACCCATCTGCTCAAAAGGTCCCTGAATAAGGTTTGCTTAAGGATGTTGAACGAAACACCCATGTTTCCAGAGGTAAATTATTCAAACCCCAAAGAATTCCTCTCAACACATGACTATGATGCTCCCCCACTACTTCTGCTCATGATCAGAGATGCACATATCGTCAGCCACCAAGGGACATGCTCAATTGGTTAAGGTCAAACAACTGACAAGAAAATCTGTGGTATTGAGCAGAATATTTGCTGTAGCCCATCTTTTATGCCAAGACAAAACAATGTACACGATAACACTTCCAATCAGTTAAGATGAGAAGCCATGAAAGCCACTGTCTGGTACTGCATCAGGGCATGGTACTGCATCAGGGCATTGGTACTGCATCAGGGCATTTATGGTTATTATTATTATTATTATTATTATTATTATTATTATTATTATTATTATTATTATTATTATTATTATCATTGCCTTTGCACAGCTTATAATGCTGGAGATGTACTACGGTGTCAGCTGTTCACTATCAGTGAACTAAGGTAACACCCCTTATTTTTCGAGCACCTTCCGGAGTATTCGAGCGGTTCCAAGCAGTGCTGTTCTCTGCAAGTGCTCCACCCTTATTGCAGTCCCTATTTGTTCCATGTACTTCTCAAGATTTTTACTACTATCACCGTTTTCATCGATCACAACTGCTTAACCTCCCAAGCTAACCTGTCGTATCTATCGACTTTTCTTTCTTCTTTATCGCATACTTTGTTGTCAGCTGGGCATACTATATCTATGATCCAGCATAGTTTGTTTTCTTTCTCAATTAACACTATGTCTGGCTTCCTATTCTCTATCTCATGGTCGCACTGAATCATAAAATCCCACAGGATCTTTGCATTATCATTTTCGATGATGCTTTCGGGTTTGTGGTTGTACCAATTTTTTGCTCTTTCAAGTCCATACTTGTTGCAACGTATCCAATGGACAAGCCTTGCTATATTGTCGTGGCGTCTCTTATATTCCTTCTAGGCTAGTAGCGTACATTGACTGGTAATATGCCATACGGTTTCACCATTTTGTCCACAAATTCTGCACTTATCACTTTCTGATGTGTTGTCTATTCTGTATTTTATGTAATTTGTTCTTAGTGCTTGCTCTTAGGCAGCACAGATTAGAGCCTCCGTTTCCGGTTTTAAATCAGTTTTAGTTATCCACAGCCATCTTTTTTCTCTGTCTGTCTTATCTTCAACATCCCTATGAAATTATCCATGCATTCTTTTCTTTACCCACCTATTTTCAGTTTCATTCGTTTTCAGTTGCTTGTACAGTGCTTTATCTTTGCAATCTTTCATCCTACACAAGCCTGACCTTCTTACTTCTAATAATAACGATTCTGTGGCATTTTTTACATACCATGTTCTAATGCTGTGTTCGCATCCAATAAATCCTCTTCTCCGTCTTTTTCTTGGTACATACAGTCTGTCTGTGACACTTTTGGGTTGGAGTATCCCATATCTCGTTAGCAACTTCTTTGTCTTTCTGTCTAAGCTGTTTAGTTCGTCTACTGTCCATGCGATTACCCCTGCTCCATATCTAAGGAGTGAAACCGCCCAGGTGTTGATAGCTTCGATCTTATTCCGTCTGTTTAATTTCGACTTAAAGATCAGTCTCAGTCTGCACAAGTGCTCCACCTTAAATTTTTCTGTCATTTCTTTCTCCATCAATTTAGCCATTTCCAAAATCCTCAAGTACTTATAGCCCGTCTCTTCTATCTGCTTCATAACCTCCACCGACGTTATCGTTAGCCCGTCCATACATTTGATTTTACCTTTTCAAGACTAACACACCACACTTTCTCAGTCCGAACTCCATTCTGATATCAGTACTGAAAGTATACACCGTATCAACGAGGGAACTGACTTGGGCTTCATCATTACCATAAAGTTTAACGTTACCTATGAATTACAAATGGTTGACTTTTTGTTGACGGCCATTTGAATACATACCCAGTTTTTGCTTTCCTCAGAATCAGTGTTAGTGGTATCAAGCACAGTACAAAGATCAGTGGGGACAGGCAGTCCCCCTGGAAGATGACCCCCTGATTTCTACTGTCCCTAAACTTCTTCCGTATGCTGTCAGGTCCGTCCTTCAATTCGCCATATTTTTTCCAAGCAATCGCTCAACATTTGATGCAATACCAAATAGGTTCATACATTCCATAATCAAACAATGTAGAATCATATAGTATGCCTTACGATAATCGATCCATGACATGGCTAAGTTATGGGGATGTTATGTGTGCGTGCGTGAGTGTGTGTGTACGTGAGTGTGTGTGTGTGTCTCTGTCTGAGTATGTTTGTGTTGTTATAATTGTCCTGGTGGTGTGTGTGTGTATGTGTGTGATTGGCATTTGTCAGGGTGTTGTGTATGCACATGTGTTTGTTCGCGTGTGTGTATGTGTGCGTCTGTATGTGTGCGTGTCTGTTTGTGTGTGTACGTGAGTGTGTGTGTGTGTCTGTCTCAGTATGTTTGTGTTGTTTTAATTGTCTTTGGGTGTGTGTGTGTGTGAGCGTGCATATGTATGTGTGCGTCTGTGTGTGTGTGCGTGTGTTTGTATGTTGTGTTAGTGGGGATGTTATGTGTGTGTATCTCTGTCTGAGTATGTTTGTATTGTTTGAATTGTCCTTGTGATGTGTGTGTGTGTGTGTGAGTAACCATATGTGTGTGAGGGTGCATATGCATGTGTGAGTGTGTATGTGTGTGTTGCATTTATCAGGGGTTCTGCGTGTGTCCGTGTGTTGGGTTTATCCGGGTGGTGTATATGTGTGTGTATGTTGGTACAGAGTATGCGTTTGTGTGTGTGTGTGTGTGTAGTTTCCGGGTGCGTGTGTGCACATGTGTGTATGTCATATATTTGTGAGTGATTAGTTTTGTTTCTATTGTTAGTGCAGTGTGTGTGTATACGTGTGGGTGTGTTTATGTGAGTGCGTCTATATAGCTTGTATTTGTCGGGGAGGTGTGTCATTGTGTGAGTGCATGCTTGTGTGTATGTGTGTTTGTGAGTGTTTGTTGTGCCTGTTGGGATTGTATTGTGTATATGTGTGTGTGTTTGTGTGGGTTGTGTTGTATCTGCGTGTTTATGTGAATGTGATTTGTAATTTAATTATTTCTATTTAATCATGACTTTGCATGATTTTAATATCGCTGTTCGAAACGATCGTCTGCACGAATTAAAATTTTCTTAAATTTAAAAATCTTCTCTTCTTCATTTTTAACAAATTTGTTGAGTTTTATGGGATTCCTTTCCTTAAATTCACATAACACACCATATATATATATATATATATATATATTTAGATTCAAAATTGAATGTGGCACTTAAGTTTAGGTACCAGAATATAGTATGGTATTATCCAAACAATTCCAAAAACAAGGTGATCAAAAATCAAAAGCAACACGGATTTTTAAGGTTATTGCAGTACGCACAGTTTCATGCTACTCAATTTATTTAAGTAATGTGAGCATTACATTAAATGTAAAATGCAAAGCAATCTTCAGCTGCACAAGGATACAGAAAATTTACTGAAAATTTCATTTCAGCAGAATGGACATATTACTGTTGTGACAACATTTAAACAATCTAATTGGAAAAGAAGAATACAAAAAAAAAACATCTTGACATAGCCAAGGCTAACAGGCTAGTAATTAATTCTCGCATTACTTAAATAAATGGAGTAGCATGAAACGTGCGTACTGCAATAACCTTAAAAATCCGTGTTGCTTTTTTTGATTATATATATATATATATATATATATATATATATATATATATATATATATATATATATATATATATATATATATATATATATATATATATATAAAGTCATAAATGATCCTAAGAGCAGAAACAACTTTTCCAGCAGCTACGGTAATAGCAGGAATAGCAGCAACGCTATCGCTATTATTAATGATAGCAACGGCAGCAATTACAGCAGCAGCACTATCGCTAATGATAACACTAAGAATGATAACAATAATAACAACGACAACAACCACCACTATAGTGCCGACAACAGCTGCAACAACGGCGATGGTTATAGCAGCACTAACGGAGACACCAAAAACGACAACAATAGCACCAACACTAACTCTGCTTCTGATGATATCCTCTGCGCCAGTATTAACGACGCCAACATCAGCAATACCAGCACCAACGACAACAGAAGCAGCAACGACAACAGCAGTATTCGAAAATGCATCGGATGTTCCGGAAGCACCTTCAAGCAGCACCTCTCCAACCACAAATCCTCATTTAGGATCTCGGAGAGACGGTATGCCACGAGCTTGGCCAGCCACATGTGGGGTCTAAAGGACGAAGGGACTCCACATGTAATCACATGGAAGAGCCTAGAAAAACCGGGTTCCTGCATCAACGGGAGCAAACGTAGCAGGTTGTGCATAGCGGAACGAGTGGGAATATTAAAGAACTCCCTCGACCGGGGAAACATCGTAAATTCGGACCCTGTTTACACTTCAGGCGATTCCTGCTGAAAACCTGAGGCCTGCAAGCTGATGGTGTATTCTGGGGGAGTAGTCTAAGAGCAACAATCTCTTGTGTTCGGCCTTTATAGTTTGTGTGCTCAAAAGTTAGCTACAAGAATTTTTTTTGCCCTATTTTCAAGAGATGTTGCGGGCCACTGGCCATTAGGGTCCGCTGAGACGAATGTGTAACAGATTATGCATATGTTGCAAGGCGAAGATGATGGTGATAACACCAGGAAAGAAAGACAGTGGCCGAAGTTGTAGATAACATATTTATTTTTCCATTACATATAATAAAAGCCAAACCAGGAAGGGCAGGCGTGTATAAAAACAGTCGGAAAGCATTCGGGGTAACGAGAGCTTTATTTTCTTGTAAATGGGTAGATAGCGTTGGATTTACATATTCCCATATTCCTTGTCGTTCTAGCAGCAGCAACTAAATGGTGCAAGTGATGTTGTTGAAACGAAAATGAGTGAGAAAGTAAGAGAGGGGTGGACAAGGCAACTGTATCGCTAGCTGTCCTTCTATGACGTTCTGTTGAGACGGTATTTCGCGGCGGTCGGCTTGCTCTCTATCGGTCGCTCTCACCTACTGCCTTTTCTTTACAAAATGTTGGTATTTATAATTGAGCAGACTAGCTAGGAAAATGGATATACCATTATAACAAGGGCTAAATTAATGTAGGTCAAACTTTCGATGGTATAGCAAGATCCTGGGCCAAACGGAAAACGCATTAATCAGCGTTCCCTTTTGACAGGACAATGGGAGAATTTCCAGATTCGGTTTCGAATCTCAGGCAGGTAGGGTCAAACGAGATCCTCAATATGTATAGTTGAGAGTTTTATGGACGCGAAATCCTGGGTAATCCTATGAACCGGACATAGCTATCTTTCTCTTAACACACACACACATACACATACACACATACGCGCGCGCACATACACACACACGAGCGCACTCATATACAGGTACACAACCCTTTATCCGGAAACCTTGGAAACAGTTGTGTTTTGAATTTCGGATTTTCTCGGATTTCAGAACAAAAGCCAGCTGCCCCAGATTGTAAACTAGACATCAAAACAGATGTCCTACTAGGGTAGCAAAAGCACATGTATACGTACTCACAATCAGCGGGTAAAATAAAATTACAAATATCATTACAGTTTATTTATAGAGTGATATACTGCTAAATGAAACAATGAGATAATTAAGATCACAAATAACAAAATACATATAGTGGGATAATTTAAAACGAAAATACACGATCCACGAGTACAGGTATAAACATTATCATAATATTTCTGTAGAGAGACGCATAAGAATTCACACTAATTTGAATAAAGAAAGACTACAAATGTTAGTACACTTTATTTATATGCTAGAACCATAAATTGATTTAAACTAGGCTAAATATGTAGCTGCAGTTAAGTTGTAGAACAAGGTCCATCAGTATCACCAACATCGTTATCAGGTTGCAGACAAACTTCCGACCACAGGCCAGGAACGGGATTTTCGAGTAACACTACGAGAGAGAGAGAGAGAGAGAGAGCATTTTTAAAGACTTCTTCGAGTATCGTCTGTCTCATTAGCATAGGTTCCTGTCTAAACAATGTCTCCTTGAGTAAACTCCCATAATCTGTTGCTCATTAATAAATGCACATTACTCAAGGCTAGCTATTAACTGATCACAAATTTTCACCATATCGTCTGTAGGAATTTTTTCACTTGTGTCATTATCACTACTGTCTTCATTCTTATCCGTATTTAACACCCATTTTATCAGTTTCTTCTTCATCGAATGAATGCACAATAGGTGCATCATTGTCAATGTCCGCTTCTTCTAGCTCATTTACACTTCTGCACGATAAACTTTTAGCGTAGTTACAAGTTTTGATATCATCTCATTAGTGACGTGAAATACTCCGAACACGTTATCTATAGGGTCGTTTTCATCAAACATCTTTATTGGCCAAGCTCTGTGCCAAGCATTTGTTACTGTTGATTTATCAACATCATTTCAAACATTCGCAACTGCGTAGATGACATCCTTAACAAAGAATATAACGCATCACTTGATCCAAGAATCGAACCTAGGACCAACACTATTACAATTGGGATACGCACCTTCACTTTATTTATATTTGACTACGTGTATTTCATTAAAACATTTATTGATTCCAACTTTTGGCACCAGGCTAGCAATTAGGTTAGGTTTGTTTGAATCACCGCTTCAGTATATTTCTAGCACAAAGGCCCATCAATAAAAGTTATTTAACTTTACCTTTTTGCATTGTTAGAAGCTGTCCGTCTTCATTATTTGTAATTTTACTTCTGTATTACAATGCTTCAAGCAAACTACGACACTTTTCTTATTTTTTGCTGTTATAGACACTTCTGGAAATTCATGTTCACAACAATAAGTGGATGAAAATAGCAAAACGCTCTTCGCATTTTCGCGATGTAAGTTACTACTAAATTCCATTGCTTTGATTACTTCTAAATTCCATTGTTGTTACAAACCTCGCGTATCCCAGCAACTTCTCTAGCGCACTACTTAAGGTGTTAAAAATATATATTATTACCCGTCGGTATTAATATTGTCTCTGTCGCTAATATTTGTAACTATTTGTTTTCTTGTGTAAAGTATGAGAGGAGAAATGAAATAGCCGTAACTAAATATAAATTTGTTAAGAATTAAGAAGAAAATTGGGACTCCACCCCAGAAAATATATAGTTCCCTTTTTGGAAAGGTGAAACTCGAAACGGATAATGTTACAAATAATGTCCTGTGGGCAGCGTTCGACTTTTTCTATCCAAATGGCTTTCTTTTCTACCAATATTAACACTGTATTATTAACTTTATCTGCTTCGAGTCTCACCGTTTCTAAACAAAATTATTTCACACTCTGTCGAAGTGTATAAATCCTTATGATGTAAATAACTTACAATTCTCATTTTCCTTTATTCAAGATATGATCCGGAATTTAATTTACGAAAGAAAAACAAACAAACAAAATCCTAAAAGGGGATAAAGAAAAAAACATCAGTGCAGCTCCAAGCGCTTCAATTGATCGCACACCACAAGGTTCAACGGAACCTACTGAAGCAAGTCAGCACACTCGCAACATTACCACAGGCGATGACGAGGTTAAGGCGTTGGAAAAGCCAAACACCCTCGTGAGCATCACCTAGCACCTCGATGATGCGAGCTGTCAACGATTACAAGAACTTCGAAGTTAGTGGCCCAGTCGCTCCAAACATCTCAAACATCACATTTCGGAAAAGATTCACTGTCAGGTCCCGATACTTCAGGGGTTTGTTCTGTTCGGCTACGGAAACAGTGACCCTTTCATTTACCGTGGCATCCAGGATGTGGGAGGGAGCAAAAAAAAAAAAAAAATTTTCACTGATAGGAATAAAGCTGCTAAAACGAAATGAGATATTCGTTGGATTGCCTTGGTCCAATGGTAGCACGTCGAACATGCTTATAGAAGATGTGGGTTCGTACATCACGGGCAGCCTGATAACCTGTTCTGTTCAAAGAGGGTTTTTTTTTTAACGCAATATTTATATGCTGTTATTTATAGCTTTATCTGCGGGGAATTTCAACCATGTTTCGTGGTCTGCTACCACAACAGCTCCTTTATAGGATCCAGTTAGCTGAAGACATCATCAGGAGGAACCACGTCCGGTTTCGGCCCCTACTCCTCTACCGTTTTGACGTGGCGGGGCCCCTCCTTTCGGAGGTGTCTTCAGCTCTGGTGTTGGGTGCCTGTCTTCTTTCTTCTATTCCCTGGCCTCTTCGATGCAGCATCAACGAGTGTCAGCGTCCGACTGATCGTCATGTCAAGTTCTCCTTTTTATATCTGCTGCTAGGCTCCAGCAGGCTGCCCCAGCTAGTTGTCACGTGACACTGTCTAAATTTCCCGCTGCTAGGGTCCAGTAGGCAGCACCAGCAAGTTGTCACATGACACTGTCTAAACTTCCCGCTGCTAGGATCCAGCAAGTAGCCCCAGCAAGTTGTCACATGACACTGTCTAAACTTTAACTGACAATGGAGGGCGCGAAGCCACTTCAGTGTCAGCCTGTCTCACCTAGACATGTTATGACTTTCAAGCCATATTCGGTCTTCCCGCTTCAGCCATATATAGAAGCTGGCTTTTTCGACCGCCTCCTGTATCCTCCTTATCCATTTTCTCAGTTCCGAGTTTGAAAACGCAAATCTTCTCTTGAATAGCGTTGTCATTTTTCTTTCAATGAAGCCTCTAGTCCCCACTGCCAGATGGTAGTACTCGACAGTCCATCCCTGTTCTCTGCACTCTTCGATTAGTTTTTCATATCTCTTCTCCTTTCGTTTCTCTGCATTGTCGATGTTTTCTTCCCATGGTACTGTCAGTTCTAGCAAGATTCCTATTCTCTGTTCTGTGTTCCATATGACTAAGTCTGGTCTTTTTGTTGTTTTTATAAGTGGAAAAATTGCTAGACTTCCCAAATCCGTGGCCAGCTCCCAGTATCCCTTCCATCTTTCGTCTATCTCATATATTTTATTTGGAGGCCTGATCTTATGTCCTTTTCCCTCCTTCTGGAAGTATATTTTCCTGCGCTTTTCCACTTTGGGGTACTCTCCTCTGTTGTATCCCTCGATCTTCTCCTTGAGTGCTGCACTTATGACGCCAAGGACTTGATTATGGCGCCATGTATACCTTTCCAGTGTTAGTCTGCAGCTTGACAGAGCGTGTCTCACCGTCGCTTTCTCCCCGCATCCACATTCATCGGTTGTTTTTATGTTCCATCGAACTAAGTTCGCCGGTGAGGGTAGAACGTCGAAGGTAGACTTGATCAGGAAGGCTGTTCTTGCTTGTTCCCAAGCCCAAAGTTCCTTCCATGAGATTCTGCGACTGACCACGTTTTCCTTCCATCTCAGGCACTGCCCCTGTTGACTGCATTGCACCAAATGTACATTCCGCCTTTCTTCTTCCTCCTTTCTCACTTCGTGTACCACTGCCTCTTTCATCTCTTTTACACTGCTCTTGCAAAATGGCCTGAAACTGCTCGTCCCTAGGCCGGCTCTTGCTTCTTGCGTTGCTCCAACTATATCGGCATGTTTTAGTATTCCGATCGCCCTGTTTACTGCCTCTTCCGCATTCCATTTCCTCCCTGTTCGTACCTTTGGAGGGTTTTCTCGGATGCTCTGATCTTTTGAATACCTTAGCATCATTACTGTCCTCGCCTTTCCTATATTCTTCGGTGATCGATGCTATTGGAAGTTGCAGCACGGGTTTTCCATATAGTGCAGTTGTATTGAGTGGTTTCGGCAGACCAAGCCATTTTCTGATAAACACACTGCATCTTTGTTCTATCCTTTCTACTCTACTCAAGGCTATTTCGTACATTTGCAATGGCCACATTATCCTTGGGTACAGTCCAAATTGCAGTATCCAACATTTGAATTTTCCCGGCAGTGTTGTTCTGTCAATTGCCTTCAATCCTTGTTCTACTAACTCGTGTGTCTCTTTCCCTTGCTTCTTATCATTTAATAAGTCTCTATACCATCTGCCGAGACTCTTTACTGGTTGTTCTTTCACCGTTGGTATGTCTTCACCTCCTATCCTGAATTTCACTTCTTCTTGCACTCCTTTCACGAAAGCCACGCTCCGAGATTTTTTGGCTTTGAATTTCATTCTTGCCCATCCTATTAGTTCATCCAACCGCTCTAACGTTCCCTCTGCTGCTTCTCTACTTTCCGATAGTAGAGTGATGTCGTCCATAAAAGCCCTTAATGGTGTCTTTATAGCAGCTTTCTCACAGTTTGTTGACCTTAGTAACATCTCCATGACTAGCACGAATAAGATGACTGAACTCGCGCATCCGGCTGCAATACCTACTTCTAGCCGTTGCCACTCCGTTGTGAACTCTCCTGCTGTAAATCTCATCCTCATGTTGTAGTAGGACATGAGCATTCGTTGAACATCTTTTGGAATCCAAAAGAAGTCCATCGCTGCTCTGATTACCGCGTGTGGAACAGATTCATATGCATTGGCAAGATCTAGCCAAACAATGTGCAGGTTTTTCTTCAGTTTATCTGCGTAAAGTTCCATCGTTCCTAAACAAAATTAGGCACTGTCATGGTATTAGCTGTCAGAAATGAAAGTAGAAAAATCCAAACAAGGAATGTTACTGCTGGTTTGAGTTGAAATCTGTTTCTTTGGCTACTGACTGGCCGGAGCTATCTGTCTGTCTGTCTGTCTGTCTGTCTGTCTCTCTCTCTCTCTCTCTCTCTCTCCCTCTCTCTCTCTCTCTCTCTCTCTATCTATCTATCACTCGTCCACCTTCGTTTGTTTCCGTAGAATTTATCAAATTAGAAAATGCATTTCCGTAGAATTTATCAAATTAGAAAATGCGTTTCCGTAGAATTTGAACAAATGAAATTCAGTTTAAACTTTATAAATAAATATATTTCATTTCATGTTCAGTTTAAACCTTATAAATAAATATATTTTTGCATTATTCATTGGCTACTGACAGCTAATACCATGACTGGCCGGAGCGAGCTAGTCGTGAGTAGAAAACACAAATTTAATATAAAAACATATTTCCTGAAATTGCAAATTATTTAAAATATAAAAATATAATTTTCAACAGAGAGAATTTATCAAAATAGAAAACAAATGAAGTTTGAAGTTTAAAAATAATAGGATCGACCACTCACGACTAGCGAGCTCGGACGCGCGAACTTTCGAGTAATAGATAGAGAGAGAGAGAGAGAGACAGACAGACAGACAGACAGACATATAGCTCGCTCCGGCCAGTCATGGTATTAGCTGTCAGTAGCCAAAGAATCGACAGGCCAGCAACAGGCATGCAGGCAGACAGGCAGACAGACAGATACTTCACTAGCAGTGAGCACTTTCACTTCTGACAGCTAATAGCATGACAGTGCCGCTCCGGCCAGTCAGTAGCCAAAGAAACAGATTTCAACTCAAACCAGCAGTAACATTCCTTGCTTAGATTTTTCTAAACGAGAGAGGAGTAGAAAAATATGCTACAGAAAATGTTCAAGAGGTGTGACATGAATCAAGTTTAAGAATGTGTTCCCCCTGTAAGGCGGCGGGCTGGCCGAATCGTTAGCACGGCGGGTAAAATGTGTAACGGCATTCCGTCCGTTTTGTGTTCAAATTCCGCCGAGGTCGACTTTACCTTTAATCTTTTCGGGGTCAATAAAATAAGTATCAGTTGAGCGCTGGGGTCAATGTAATTGACTTATCTGCCTTGTGCTTATAGTAGAAAAGGTAGAAAAAACATCAAATATCTTTATGTCCGCCAATAAATATTATATTTAAATATTCGTGGGCTTTCTCCACATATTATTCACACAACCAACGAAATATATCTTCATTTGCCAGTTCAAGCATGCAACCAGTGGTTCCCAACCGATTTTTGGTCATGCCCTACCGAATCATTTCCAGAATCTTGACGTCCCCTTGTGATATTTAATTTTTGTTATTCAAAATTTGGTTAATGTTTACAATATTACCCAGAAACAAAATAAAATTTTAAAAATAGTACAACGGATGTAAAAAAAAACATGCGCGGAAAGCAACGGGAGTGGGGGACTTCGGAAAATTCACAAGATCCGAGTTTTTCCCTCATAACTTTTAGGAAAACACATTTCAAACGGCATAGATTACAAAAAAATTTGTGGGAAAACTTTTCCGAGGGAGTGGGGAGAGGACTTCGGAAAATTCACAAGATCCGAGTTTTTCGCCCATAACTTGGTGACCGTTTATTGTGGATAGCGGGTATAAATCCAAATTCTAAATATTCCTCTGAATATTAACGAACTTTTTTTACTTGCACTACTCATTTTATGTATTTTTGAATCAAACACGAAGAGATTTCAGTTCAAGCAAATTTTTTCAACTATTTCTTCAAAAAGATTTCAGTATAAACTTTCAGAAAATATGCTCAAAAAGAAACAAAAAATATTCCGTAAATCTTCTCAGCGGCAAAAGCCTTTGTATCAATGATGGAAGTTTTTTCTTACCTTTTTGCTGAATTCACAAACTGTTCACAAACTGACTGGTAGGGATAAAATGACCTGTAAATTTTCATCTCTGTTCATATATATACGTGTGTGTGTATTTGTGCGTTACCAGTACCATAAATCTCTTTCGGTCTATCTATCTATCTGTCTATCTATCTATCTGTCTATCTATCTATCTATCTATCTCGTTCTCTTCCTTCACTGACGCTACCCCTTACTTCCATTCCATTTCAGCCCATCCCACACCATTCAATTCTTTCATCCTTCATCCCCAACGCCATTTATTGTCCCTTCAACACTCTACAGCACCACGTTTTTCTTGTGTACCTAGATTTTTGTCGCCAGAGATAAATGAATCAATACTCATAGACACACCCTCACACATAAGTCTGTCTCCAGTTTATTTCTCCATAGGGAATTAAGATGGCATTGCTTTCAGTACTGACCAGTTCTATACTACATACCCGCATGCACGCACGTACACACAAACACACACACACACACACACACACACACACACACACACACACACACACACACACGCGTTTGTAATTACCTTCCCTCTTTAGTGACGTTAGAATATGATGAAAACGACCTGTTGTCTCTAAAGTGTCGAAAATTTGATACAGTTGTCCACAGAAGGGATGGATGTAAAGAATTTTTTTTAAATAGCTCATTCTCGAATTGCCCCCTTTCTCTATTGATATACTAAACATTGTGTACAAAAGGTATAATTTCAACATAGCCCTACACGTGTCTCACAAAATATTACCATGCCCCACATTGGGAGTCACGGCATGTAACCAAGGCGCCCAACAATATTGGTGATACTCGACTCAAGGAAAGGCCAGGAAAATTACATAATCGGTGACAACTGATATTCATCTCCTCGATATCTGGTGATATCCGATACAGGAAAAAACCCCCAGCAAAAACCGTAACAATAAACCCGACTCATCGATCTCAAGAAAATCAATTCGTTAAAACTGTCAATTGAGAATTATATGCATTATTATATAATTATACTCTGAATTTAGAAACTTCTTGAAGCTGTATTAACGCTGTGCGCATGCGTAGTCTCACGCATGCGTGGAATTCAACAACCAAGCGTTCCCGCTTCTATTCTGTCTCTTTCTTGCTGGCCAGCGATTGAGCATGGACGTGTTTAGCTGTCTCTCTTCATCTTTCGAACTTACGCTCGACAGCTCGCTTACATCTACATACCAACGTCCCAACAACAATGCTCACACACACAGAAGCTGTAACAACAAACAAGAGCTAAAGATGTATATATTTACCACCTGAATAAATGTTGTTTAAGTTGATAGTCTGGAGTTCAGCGTTCCGTTATATTCTTAATTTTATATAGGAAAGTCAGGTATACATCTAATGATGTATAACCCACTTTCCTATAAAGCTATCTTACTAACAAATTTTACGAAGTTGGTTTTTTTTTCCACATAGACACAAGGGCAGGGAATATGGGAAGTAGTAGATTCTGTCAATCCATTGTTTTCAAATCATTAGTACCGTAAAAACCCATATAATTTGCGCACCTGTGTAATTTACGCAGGTGATTTTCAGGATAAAAATTGTTTAAAATGCTTCGACTCATGTAAAATTCGCACCCCAAATTTTTCAGAATTGCTGATATGGCTAGGGGAAAAAGATTTTCAATTTAGTTGTATTTAGCATAATTTCACTTACTTATTATGATTAGATTTTATTAAATTTTCATTAAATAAAATAATTTCTGTTTAACAGGTATCACATTGAAAGCTATTAAATTATGTAGTGTCTGTGCTTTATTTTACATTTCTTGCCCACAGGAGATTATGTCCGATCTTTAGCATACTTCTGTATGTCTTGTTAAATCATGATCACAGGAAAAGTTGTTGATAATTCCTATCAACAAGAACAAAGCTGATAAATACGCACGGGAATTGCAAAATAAGTTTAACTGAATCTTTCTGATTTGGCGGACACCATTTGTTTTCTAACGAAACACTTTCAAACTTGGGACACTGGTAGAATGTGTCATATAAAACATCTTTTACTCTTAGTGTTGTTGAGGAAAGTTTATATTTTTGAAGTTATTTCGTGTTAAATTTGTCGTATTTCTGTAATTTCAACCAATCACTGACGTTTATTGAGGTGAAAACAATTACTGCTGTGGTTTGTCAACAACACGTTGTGACGGTGTAATGGGATCTTTTCCCTTGAATAAAATGACTGCTGAGATCCTTCTGATTTGGCGGACACCATTTTTTATTTAGTTTTTATTTAGTGTGTTTTCTACCGAAACACCTTAAAACTTCGTATACTTGTATATTTTGTCTTATAGAACAGAGAAAAAAATTTATATTCGAAGTTATTTAATGTTAAAAGTTGTTGTATTTCGGTAATTTCAACCAATCACTTACGTCTATTGGGTGAAAACAATTACTGCTGTGGTTTGTCAACAACACGTTGTGGCGGTGTAATGGGATATTTTCCCTTGAATAAAATTACTGCCGCTGTTTGTCAACAACAACGATCGGCGGTACTGTTATTTATGACATCGTTCGTACGTTTGTACTTGTTTTAGCTTTAGGGTTTTAGGGTTAGGGCCCGGGTTTTAGGGTTAGGGTTATGAATATTTTTGCCAAATTTGGTGAAAATCTGTTCAATACACCGCCACAAATTTTTCACCAAATACATTGTATGTATGCATATGTTTGTGTGTATGTGTGTGTGTGTATTTGTATGTGTACCTCTGCTTCCTTGTGTGTGCGTGTTTGAGTATGTCTATGCGTATACATACATACATACATACATACATACATATATCAAGAGAGAGAGAGAGAGAGAGAGCGCGAGAGAGAAACGTATACGCGTATATCCTGGAATTTATATGCACTTATATCCTCGTAACGGTATCTGGACAACTGCCTGACTGACAAGATCCCGAAGGACAAGTGCCCGACGGACAATTGCAATGTTTTTCGTTAAATCTTGATATTTTTTTCTTTTTGGGTGAAGGTAGATGTCCTGCCAGCATTTGGTTGATGGCCGTGTCGTTAAGTGCTTGTTCCATCTTCAATACATGAAGAAAACGCCAGATATTTAGATGACGTTATATTCGCCTGTAAATGGTTATGCCATCCCTCTAAGGAATTAATTGTTCGTGGTAAATCATTGCATCTGCAGTCATACATGTTCCACATACGAATAGGAAAGAGTGGGTTGCCTCTGTTACGCCGTCGTTAAAGTAACCAATGATTGACACAAATTTTCTTGTAATTGCTCAAATGCTGTCGCAACATTGTCTGCTGGCACAAAAGCCAAGGCATTTCGATAACTGATTGTTCTTTACTACAGCAAGCTGGGGGAAAATACAATTTTTGAGTACAGGAAGATTCGCCGAAATGACAGATGAAGTGAAATGAATGACAGATAAGATAAAGTGAAAGTGTCTGTCGGGTAGATATCTATTGGATAGTTGTCCCTATCGGGCAATTGTTCATCGGGCAGTTGTCTGTCGAGTAGTTGTCCACCGGGCAGTTGTCCATCAGGCAATTGCTCGTCGGACAGTTGACCTAGAACCACCTGTAACGTAGCAATTTGGCAAAAGAGAACCAACAGAATGAGTACCAGACTTAAAAAAGAAAAGTCCTGGGGTCGGTTTGTTCGACTAAACTCTTCAAAGCGGAACCCCAGCATATTCGCAGTTCAATAACTGAACGAAGGTAAACGAAAATTTTTTTTTTCACACCCACTTGACTCTGACATGCAAGGTGTTTCCTTCAAGATCAAAATCTAATTCTAATATTCCATTCCAACTCATTCCAAATATTTGGACTCTTCAATTACTTGATTGTCAACTGCTCAATACATTCATGATTGCATATTAATTTCCTGTATCCTTGCTCTGACTTGGTTGCATCTCGCGAAGACAATGTTTGGTTGTGGTGGAGACCATCGTCATGTGATCGAGCTAGCAGCGTATATAATAAAAGAAGCAACTCACAAACTTTTAAATTTTAGCGTATTTATTGCCAGGCATGATTTATTGCGTTGGATGTTTACAAAAGAACAATGCTGATAATAAATCCGCAAACTGGGATGAGAGAACTGTGCTATGTCTTGTAGAGAGCTAACTGTGGCACCGCGTCTGTGTGTGTCAGAAGTTGTTTCTTGTTCGAAGTGATCTATCCAAATGCCGCAAATGGTCTGGTCTTAGCAGTCTCTCTTCTGTGAGTGCCTAAGGTAGTTTATACGAATGACCGATGCCGTTTACACTTAGAAGTTTGCGGAGACCGTCTGACTGAGTTAGGCGCCAAACAGTTTTTGTAAGATAAAAAAGAGACAAATTTTTAGATCATATGAGGAGCCATATCATGCCACAGCTTTACGCTGGTTAGTTAATTTATAGATTAATCATGTGAAACTGTGGTGTCTCACTCGTGATGCCTACTTGAATATCTTACTGTTGGGGTTCGGATCCCTACTCATAAAACAATAGCTGCTGTCATCTTCGCCATTATACTGTAGATGCATAGTGGTATGTTAATTTCGGTATTGTGGATAGCTGCCCATTTTAATAGTTGACTAGGATTTGAACGAGTTTGAATGTGTTTCGCTACATTCAGATTTTGTAAATGTTACTTTCGGCGAAATGTGCGCGCGCGTATTGTGACAAAAAAGTATGTTTGTGTGTGTGTGTGTGAGTGTGTGTGTGTGTGTGTGTGTGTGTGTGTGTGTGTGTGTGTGTGTGTTTGTGTGTGTGGAGACATCGTAATCGTATGAAAATAGTCTGTATGAACGAAGATCAAAAAATAGTTACGTCATGTATTATTGTTGGCAGGCTCGTGTTAGCAACGAAGGTAATTTTATACACTGTGCTTATTTTATCATATAACAAAGCAATATGTAGTCATAAAGTCACACCTGTTTTGACATACATTTGTACTTCTGAATGTGCGCGGAGTCTTTTTCCCATGACTTGATTTGTCGTTATTTTCAATAAAAACATGTCCTTTCATTTAATTTCTTTATCATACCATAAATTCATCCCTACCACCGTATTAAGTATCAAAACCATGACAATGTCAAATGTATTGCTTTCAACTTTTTATCGCTTTTATCTCAAATCAGATTATACTGCGCGCGCGCGCGTGTAACACGGATTTTCAAGCGAAGAACTATAAAAAGCTGTGTTGTACTCTTATGCTTAGGTAATTCTATGGCCGGCTGACACACACAACTAACAACCTGTGAAATGATCTGATCGGATTTAGGGTTAGAGTTAGGGTTAAGAGTTAGGGTTAGGATTAGGATTAGGGTTTAGGGTTAGAGCAAGGATCAGGATTAGGGCTTGGAGTTACGATTAGGGTTTCGGGTTAGGGATAGACTGTATACTGGGGTGTAAATGGCCAGGTAGACCGCACAATGAACAGGCATCTTGTTTTCTGTTTATTTTTTTATTTGTTTCTTTTTTCTCCCTATAATCAAGACATGTTTGATAGGAGCAAAACCACCGATCAGGGTGTATATAACATGGTACATAATATTTATTTCTTTATTGCCCATCGGGGGCTAATCATAGAGTGGACAGACAAAGGGATATTACATCGACCCCAATGGGTAACTGGTACTTATTTAATCAACCACGAAAGGATGAAAGGCAAAGTCGACCTCGGCGGAATTTGAACTCAGAGCGAAATACTGGCACACGAAATACGGCTAAGCATTTCGCCCGGCGTGCTAACGATTCTGCCAGCTCGTCGCCCTATTGTACATAATATTGAACACAGGCGCAGGCGTGGCTGTGTGGCGAGAAGCCACATGGTTTCGGATTCAGTCCCATTGTGTGGAACATTGGGCAAGTGTCTTTTACTATAACCTCGGGCTGACCAGAACCTTGTGAGTGAATTTAATAGATTTGGTAGATGAAAACTGAAAGAAAGCCGTCGTATATAGAATAAACACAGACACATGGATATACATCATACATACATACATACACACATACATACATGTATGTGTGTGTGTGTGTGTGTGTGTGTGTGTGTGTGCTTGTGTCTGTGTTTGTCCCACACCACCGCTTAACAGCGAGTGTTGGTGTGTTTGCGCCTCCGTAACTTAGCGGTTCGGCAACAGACCGATAGAATAAGTACCAGGCTTAAAAAAGTAAGTCCTGTGGTCGATATGCTCGACTAAAACTCTACAAGGCGGTGCCCAGCATGGCCGCAGTCAAATGACTGAAAGAAGTAAAAATAAAAAGATAAATACACATTATTACTGTGATTGTCAGACTTTCGTGATTTCCTTCCTAACAGTGAAATTTTTTTCACAGGCGAGTTCAGGACCCCAGCAATGAAATCATTTGCATACAGCCAATCAGAGTTCACCTTGACCTTGTTATCAAGTTAAAAACACATTCTACCAAGTAAACTCAAGACGAAGAAAAGTGTTGTAAGTCGACCGATCGCCAAGTTATACCTGATTTTAGATAGAGTTGCATCTATACCTATTATTGGATTTTGTTAGGGCTCCATATGGTAAAGATGTAGTTGAGAAAAACGTGGGTAGAAGGTGATGTGCTAGCAACCCTCTCCCCTTACTGTTTTACAAAGTAAACAACAACACAAATAACTACGCAGAGGCAGCCATAGTTGAAACAAGAACAAGAACAACAAGCATTATTAATTATTAAAGGAGAAAAGAAGCATGGTCATTCCTTACCCAAGTGACCTTATCTTATCGTCCATCACTTATGCGCTCATAAATTAGTTTGAAAGTTGAGCTCTGATTAGCTGTATGCAAATGAGTTCATAACTGGGGCCCGGAACTCTCGTGGGAAAAATTCGCTTCCTAACTCAGAGCAATTAAAAGGCCACTGGCACACTTTGAATCAAAAGTAAAGAAATGCTTGTGTACTTTACATTGAAAGCTTAAAGCTAAAAAGGTACTTACTCATACGCATACATGCATACATACATACATACATACATACATACATACAATGTGGTGCATGGTATAAGTAAGAGATGAGATGGTCACGACTGGAATGCATTTGATTATAAGTCTTCTCAATAATTGCTGGCTAAGTGCTTTAAAAAATAACAAATTTCACTCGACACTATCATTGGAGATATTTGAAAAAGTTGCCTAATGTACCTAGCAGTGAGATCTTATACGGGACCTCTTGGTTTTGAAACGAACATCTTAACCATTTGGTCACAAAGAAAACACACACATACACATCAATAGAATGCGGTTTCTGACGTTTATAATTAACAAAGCAAATAGAAAAACTGAAGGTATGGTAATATAAATTAATATAAGGCAGCGGAGCAAAATGCTTAACCGCATTTCGTCCGTTTTTTTTTCTATCATCCTTTCGAGGTCGAAAAAATAAGTATATATTTGAAACCAATATAAGGCGGCGAACTAGCTAAATCATTAGCAAGCCGAGCGAAATGCTTAGCGGCATTTCGTCCGTCAGTACGTTTTGAGTTTAAATATCATCGAGGTCAACTTTGACTTTCATCCTTTTGGGGGTTGATAAAATAAGTACCAGTTGAACACAGAGGTCGATATAATTGACTTGCGTCTTCCCCGAAATCGTTGGTCTTGAACCAAAATTCGGAACCAATATCATAAACTAATATAAAGAAACCAGCTGGCAGAATCGTTAACACGCCGGGTAAAATGCTTCGCGGCATTTCATCTGTTTTGACATTCTGAGATCTATTCCACCGAGGTCGACTTTACTTTTCATTCTTTTGGGTTCTATAAAATAAGTACCTGTTGATCATTGGTGTCCATTTAATCGATTATCTGCATTCTCCCAAAATTTCAGTCCTCGTGTCAAGAGTACAAAGGAATATCATTCACTAATAATCGACTTAACACCATCCCCACAAAAAAATTGCTGGCCTTGTGCCAAAGTTAAAAACCAATATTTATTTCAGATTTAGGAACAAGGCCAGCAATTTCAGGGGAGGGAATAAGTCGATTGCATTGACACCAGTGCTCAAATGGTAATTATTTTATCGACATGTAAATGATAAAAAGAGGTAAATTGGGCCTTCAGTAAATCTTGAACTCAAAACGTAAAGACGAACGAAATACTGCTAAGCATTTTTGTATGGCGTGCTAACGATTCTGTCAGCTCAACATCTTAAATTTTAAAAACCAACATTATACACTAATATATTAGTGAACTTAGAACACACCTTTCATAAATAAGCATGTTGCTAGATTACATATTTCCGCAATGCTTATCGGTGGTTGACTCATAATGAAACGAAATCATTACGTAAACCAATAAAACCATCAGGCAATAACAGCAGTAGAAAACGATATGAATTGTGTTCAATTGACTGCGTAATAGTTTATTTCTTACCTCTAAACGTTAGTTACCATCATTACACCCCACCCCCCACATACAGCCCAACATACATACAACTGTTTTTCCTGCACATATCCTGGATTCAAGTGGCAAGATATGCATATGGGAAGAATTTTAAAAATTCACCGTCAGTCGGGAATTTCAGCATTTATATATATATATATATATATATATATATATATATATATATATATATATTTAGTATTTTCTTTCTATCTATCTATCTATCTATCTATCTATCTATCTATAGACATATATGTATATACATACATATATGTGTGTGTGCGTGCGCTTTAATAGTATATGTATGTATTATGTGCGTAGGTGCGTGCGTGTGCATGTGAGTGTGTGCGTGCGTGCGTGTGTGTGTGTGTGTGTGTGTGTGTGTGTATGGTCTGTGTAGCGCTAAAACAAAAACCACCGGAAGAGCTCGAAGCATTCGAATGACATAAAATATCCGCCCAATGAGACGTCCAGTGTGTAAGCATGCTTCTGCTCTGGGATTGTCTAATCAATATGTTGGGAGAATTTTGCGCTCCGATCTCAAGTTCAGTTCATACAAAACGATGATTGTTCAAGGACTTCATGAATGTGGCTGAGAAAAACTGCTGTGATTATATCCTTCACAATGATATTGTTCTCCTCACAAGCGACGAATCCCACTTTCATTTGTCTCACATCATCAATATGCCTGATATTCGTTACTGGGTGCAAAACGATCCTGAAATTTCATGAAAGACCTCAAGATAGCATACGAGTTATTGTATGGTGTAGTGTTGCAAATTTTGGTGTTTTGAGTCTATACTTTTTTCTTTTTTCCTTTTTTTGTTTAGACGGAAGATCAAGCAATTACAGTATCATCCGATCGATATATAGAGACGCTATAGAACTTTCTGGAGTCAAAATTCACAGATTTTGGAAATTCGGATGTATAGTTTCAACAGAATGAGGCCATTGCTTACATTGGAAGAACAGCTAAGCTTTGAAAGAATTATTTCCAAGACATTTGATCTCCTTACGTGGTGACACTAGATGGCCTACACGCTCGTCTGATCTCGTGTCTATGTGACTATTTTCTTTGGGGTTACCTGGAAGTTGAAGCCAACAAACATCAACCAACAGCAGTTGACGAATTGAAGGCTGCTCTACGCCAAACAACTGTAGATATACCATCACAAATGACTCACCGAGTAAGGGTAAGCTTCAGAAATCAACTACCAAGCTGCGTCGCGATTAGAGGCCATCTTTTAGAGGATGTCATATCCAAAACCAAATGACAAAAGCTGTATCCATTCACGCTACGGTTATTAAAATATATTTTTAATAACTTTTACCTTGGCCTTTTTTTTTGTCAACCAGAAAACTGTGCGAGGTTTTGTTTTTGGCGCACCTTTTACATACATACATAAACACACACACACACACACACACACACACACACACACACACACATACACACACGCACACATACAAAAAGTATGTAGATCTAAATTCCATTGAATGTATGCTGTTTCTTCGTTAAAGATCCAGTTCTTTCACAATTAATGAGAAATACGAAAAATAAAACCAAGAACACACACGCACGCACGCACGCATACAACACACACACACACACACACACACACACACACACACACAATACATACGTACATACACGTATGTATGTATATATGTATCTGCGTTCATAAAAGCTAAATGCTACTTCGCCGATTTCGACAATGAGTACTTCAGCTCATTGATCGAGTGATATATTGTCTCGTTGGATTAACGCGCTCTCGTCATGTGAGATGGAAAGCATGGAAAATATTTATTCTCAGATTGGTGACAAAGACTACACACCCAGAAAAACCGATAAGATCATGTTGAAATAATCAAAGTAGGTTGTTTTAGAGCAACAGCTGTTACATTACTTCTGATTTTGAGGTGCATGTTCTTACAATACAGAAACAGGATCCCCCCCCCCTCAACGACCAAAGGGAAATAAGAATGTAGGAAAAACACCTGAATGAGGCAATTAATGAAGATTCTGTAAAGTTATTGTTGAAGATGATTCACATAGTGTCTGGTAAAAAATGCCATCACGATATGAGATGTAATGTCGTGATCAAAACACTATACAGTGCAATTCGTAGAAAAGACAGTCTTACAAATCAAACTATAAACTGTTACAGATGTGTTGAGTGCATACTTATACATAGAATATTTGTAGTATGCTCCTATATATAAACATAGGCATTTCTGAATTGTAAATACGGGCATTTGTGAACTGGAAGCTGTAATTGCGTTCAGGTATGTTTTCCGTGATATTCACTGTTTGTAACCATATCGCTTTCAATCATGTATTCATGACAATAAGTTATTCGGAGCTTTGTCTCACTGCAAAGCCCAACAACATTACTTAAATTTTGCCTTAGCTTTATAAGATGAACTTGTGTAGAGATACTCTACAAAAGTTACATCAGTTTGTGAACTCCATTGGATAATATATATAGTTTATTTTAATCGTTGTCCGAATTAATGCTTTTGTAATAAGTAACTGTTTCTCCATCTATTACATTGATGACGTTATTATACAATCAAGAACACCATTAATAGAGGATTCTACTGCTCTATTTGTGAAGTTTACAGTGTTCAATATGCTGTCAAAGACTTGATTTATATATTTTCAATACCATTTAGAAACTCAACCATTCTCTCAGAATGTAGTTGTTCCTTCTCTTCACTAACACGAAGTAGAAAACTGATACAGTTATAGGACCCCCGTCAGTAAATGGAAATTGAAATTTAGAAAGCTGAATGTATTACAGAAGCACTTTTTAAAAACAATGCCACCAATCCAGTAGATACAACGATGAGAAAAAATTGATCTAAAATGCTTCCTCATACTCAATATGTATTCGATTGAAATACATGTCTTTCCGCGGCAACGAAAATACTTGAGCTTC
The DNA here is from genome assembly GCF_046866305.1 of Octopus bimaculoides. Classification (NCBI taxonomy): domain Eukaryota; kingdom Metazoa; phylum Mollusca; class Cephalopoda; order Octopoda; family Octopodidae; genus Octopus; species Octopus bimaculoides. The sequence continues at coordinate 97,735,679 of NC_142934.1, read as the reverse complement.
GGTTGTTGCTCTATATGACATCATTTACAGAGTTAGAGTCGGACCGTTGCTCTTGGTCCAATGTTACCTTTTCACTGTTTACTTCAGTTCTCTATAGGCAATGTTTGAAGGTAATTCACAAAATCATGATGCATCTGGTACAGATAACCCAGAGATGTAATGACAAGAAAGAAAATCCATTTGGGAGGTAGAAAGTTAGCAAATCAGTGGTAACTTTCCACTCTAACAGGTCACCATCATCCTTAGGAGATGATTTTCTGCTATATACAACACGTGATACTGAAAGTATGTTACTTGATCATGTATTTTACAAAACCGTAATGCTGAAATAAGCTTATCTCGAATTTGAGAAGCAGAACATTACAAATCCACGCGCATTATCTCTATCTCCTATCGAATCCTGCATAGGCCCCCATCTTTAACCCTTTAGCATTTAAGTCGGTCTTATCTGGCCAAAAGTTTCTACTTACTTATGTTCAAACTGGCCAGATCTGGCCTCTCATACCTACCCTACAATGTCATTCTAAAAATCAACAATGATATCATCGAAATTTCAAGACTACAAGTTAATGCAAATTAAATTCGAAACAATGTGAAAAAAATAAGTATTACATTTGACAAAGTAATCTGAATGCTAAAGAGTTAAAGATATTGACTTTTAGACTTATTATTACTATCCCTCAACAATCTTCGATTTCTGCAATGAGTATACACAAGATTTATGTAGTAAAATCATACATATAATGACCTCTTTCCAAATCTCGAAGTTTGACAAAGTAGATTCTCCAAATGACAATCCAAGTTTTCTTTTTATCACTCTTTTTTTCTTTGCCAATTTATTTCAAACATAGGGAACTCAGAAATTGGAGTATTGGAGTACAATACGTCTCTCGCAGACTTGTGAAACTTGTAGTACACTCTTGAAAGAGAGAGAGAGAGAGAGAGAGAGAGAGAGAGAAGGGGGGAGAGAGAGAGAGAAGGGGAGAGAGAGAGAGAGAGAGAAGGGGAGAGAGAGATAGAGAGAGAGAGGGGGAGAGAGAGAGAGAGAGAGAGAGAGAGACAGACAGACAGAGAGAGAGACAGAGAGAGAGAGAGATAGAGTATTCTTCTGATGTCTATCAAGCGTACATCGTTCCTCGTTTTCCATAAAATACAACTTATGCATTTTTCTAATAAATCGTTAATTGCTTAACGAAAGGGCATTCGAAATGAATGTCGAAACTAAAAACGACGCCAAATTGTTTTTTATGCGGATATGCGTGCATTTGTGTGTGTGTGTGTGTGTGTGTGTGTGTGTGTGTGTGTGTGTGTGTGTGTGTGTGTGTGTGTGTGTGTGTGTGTGTGTGCGCGCGTCTTTGTGCAAGTTTTTGTTACCACTCACCGCTTGACAACAGTGGATATTGATAAACACAGATACATACACTAATAAGTTCGCTTCATAGCGACAAATATTCCTTTCTATAGCCTGAAGTTGCCCCATACCTTGTGAGTGAAATTGTACCTATGATTCAAAAGATACAGCCTTGTCACATACTAAGAATTCCATAAATTCCCCGTCACTTAAACGTTAATTTAGGAGCAAGTTATTTACTAGACTGAACAATTGAATCTTCTTCATAGAGCCACTAAGATCCACCACCACACCACTCTAATATAATACGTCATAGTGTGATGAACAGGGTCAATGGTATCACCTTCCCTGACCAAAACTGCGTACATATATATCTGTGTGTTCTCAAGTGTACTGATCTTTCCGCTTCGTACGAATAAGGCTTTTTCCGGAAACAACAGAATACCTGCATCTCATTTCACGTGCCATATTTCTTTAATATGATTAGCATAATTAATTTGTTCCGATACAATCAGTATAACTAATTTGATTTTGATACAATCAGCATAATTTAATTAGTATGATAAATTTGCTTTGTTATGCACATGTAACGGACACTTGAGGGAAATTCCTCGGATCTTTTTGGTTTGACGGGCAACATTTTTCATTTATGTTTTATGTAGTGTTTTTGGTACCGAAACACTTTCAAACTTTGTATATTTGTATATTTTGTTTTATAGAACAGATAAAAATTTTTGTATTCGAAGTTATTTCATGTAAGAAGTTGTCGTATTTGTGTAATTTCAACCAATCACTGACGTCTATTGAGGTGAAAACAATTACTGCCGTAACGGTGTTATGGGATCTTTTCCCTTGAATAAAATTAGTGCCGTTGTTTGTCAACAACAACTATCGGTGGTACTGTTATTTATAACATCGTTCGTGCGTTTGCACTGGTTTTAGCTTTAGGGTTTTAGGGTTAGGGTTCCGGTTTTAGAGTTAGAGTTAATTTTAGGGTTACGGTTAGGGTTATGATTATTTTTGCCATAACCTCACTCATAACCCTAACCCTAACCCTAAAACCCAACAACTCAAAACCATAACCCTAACCCCAACTCTAACCCTAAAACCCTAACCCTAACTCTAAAACTCGAACCCTAACCCAAACGCACGAACGATGTTATAAATAACTACCGCCGATAGTTGTTGTTGACAAACAACGGCACTAATTTTATTGGATCTTTTTTAAAACGGGGACCACAGTATTTTCTTAACGAAACACTTTGAAACTTGGAACACTGGTAGAATGTGTCATATAAAACATCTTTTTCTCTTAGTCTTCTTTAAAAAAAAAAGAAATCCCTATGTTATTCCATGTTAAAGTTGTCGTATTTCTGTAATTTCAACCAATCACTGACGTCCATTCAGCCGATATACATTAAGTGCCGACTACATAAACAAACGATTCTGAAATAATTCTATCGGTGATAAAATTATTATTTCCTTGTCAAAAAATGGCTGAAGCATATTGGCAGTAGCTAATAAACCTTTCTATTATAGGCTAACCCTAACCCTAACCCTAACCCTAGGGTTAGGGTTAGGGTTAGGGTAAAACAGCAAATTTAAAAAGAAAAAAGCAAATAAAACGAAGAAGAAAAAAAGAAAATGAAAAAAGCAAATTTAAAATGAAAAAAGCAAATTTAACGAAGGAAAACTAACACACGTGTTGCCTCTCTGCAAATGTCAGAAGTTATGGAGATTAAATACGCTTTACACCGCTTAATCAGCCAAAAGAGTAAATGTAAACAACTGAATACTTGTCAGTGATTGGTTGAAATTATCGAAATAAGACAATTTTTTACATGAAATAAATTCGAATACAAAAATATTTTTCTGTTCTATAACACAAAATAGATAAGTATACGAAGTTTGAAAGTCTTTCGGTACCAAAAACACAACGTAAAACATTAATGAAAACTGTGGCCCCCGTTTTAAATAGACACAGTGATTGGTTGAAATTACACAAATACGACAACTTTAACATGAAATAACTTAAGAACTAATTTTTGTTAAGAAGGCTAAGAGAAAAAGATGTTTTATATGACACATTCTACCAGTATCCCAAGTTTGAAAGTGTTTCGTTAAGAAAACAAGTGTTGCCCGTCAATCCAAAAAGATCCAATTCCTCTCCTCTCTTTTCTGTTTGATTGCCAGCGTTAATATTCTGTTCGAATTGATTTCATATTCAGTATAATGATACACTTTTATAGAGCTTTCCTATAAATAGGTTATCTCCCATGGCTAGGTGGCGCTCCATGTAGACAAACTTCCGCAGACTACCCACGCCATTGTTATTGTTTTACGTCTTATCATGGATATAAAGCAGCTTGATGATTCAGCTATCGAAGTACTTACTGTGCCTGAGTTAAAGAAATATTTAAGATTATATGGACAGTATGTTACTGGAAGAAAGGCGGACTTGATTGAAAGGTTGAAAGGTATAAAAATTCTGTCGATGAAGAATGTCAACAAAGTAAATTCATCGGACGATAAGTCTGAAGTATCGGACGATACTTCAGACAGAAATAAGCAGAAGCTTATATCTCCTCTCGGTGAAGTATTGCCTGATCTTTGTAAGTTGCCGAATTTCACAGATAATGACATTTATAATTACCTCGTGCTACGGATGAAATCAAAGCAACAGTTAAGGAGTGGCATATTTTACCACGACAGATACGTACACAGCATCGAATACCACGATGTGAGTGAAAGCTGCTCTCACTGTATTGTCCGGTGTCTGGTAATCCCTTTAATACCGACATCAAACCAAAAAAAGAATCCTGACCACAGAGTGTGGGTAATTATGTCAAAGGTCACTGGCAATGTGCATTCAGCTGATTGCAACTGTTAAAGCAAGTCACTGAGCATGCGTACATGTCATACGGGAGAGTTCCAATCAGGGGTGGATAACAACCTTATAGGAACCCCCTATAGGCTAATTAATGACGTGAAAGTAATTTTCGTTATAAATCAATAAATAAGAAGTTATTAGTAATTAAAGTTTGAAAATTTTGGTAATTTTAGCCATTCGTAAGTCACAGACACATTTATGGCGGTTTCGATGATAATAAGCAGAACATGAGAACTCTTTTGTCTTTCAACGTGCCTGTTACCATAGTAACAAGCGAATCAAAGTAGTTTTTGAAAAGTCTTTTATCTGCGAGGAAGCACGTGTTGACAAATTTGACTCTGTGTTCTGTGTGATTGTGGCAGCAAGCTCCAGTAACTTCGCTTCTATTATTATAGACACATTGAAAACAGAGGAGGATATTTAAAAAATTAAAACCGAAAGTTAAATGTTTGTTATTATCCTGCTTCCAGCTACAGTTTTGCTAAAAATTTTCTGAAGCACCCCCCCCCCCCACTAATTTTATTTATCTACGAGCCGCCACTGCTCGATTGGTTGAAAGTTGTTGTTGTTGTTGTTCTTCTTCTTCTTTAAAATGCAGTGGATCTAGTTCAAAACGGGGGCACCAGTTTTCATTTATGTTTTATGTAGTGTTTTTGGTACCGAAAGACTTTCAAACCTCGGATACTTATCTATTTTGTGTTATAGAACAGAAAAAAATTTTTGTATTCGAAGTTATTTCATGTAAAAAAATTGTCTTATTTCGATAATTTCAACCAATCACTGACAAGTATTCAGCTGTTTATACTTACTCCTTTGGCAGTTTAAGCGGTTCCTTTGGCAGTTTAAGCGGTGTAAAGCGTATTTAATCTCCATTACTTCTGACATTTTGCAGAGAGGCAACACACGTGTGTTCGTTTTCCTTCGTTTTATTTTTAATATAATTTCGTTAACATCTGCCTGAACTGTATGTGTACAACATTTGCCCTAATTCTAACCTTAGCCCTAACTCTAACTCTAACCCTTCCCTCAAAAACCAGGCCTTGTGCCTATAATAGAAAGGTTTATTAGCTACTGCCAATATGTTTCAGCCATTTTTTGACAAGGAAATAATAATTTTATCACCGCCAGAATCGTTTGTTTACGTAGTCAGCACTTACTGTTATTCGGCTGAATGGACGTCAGTCATTGGTTGAAATTACAGAAATACGACAGTAGTATTTTAGTTTATTTCATAATATTATTTAATTTACGACTATTAGTATTATTATTTATTTATTATATATTAGAATTTAATATTTATTAATATGTTTTAGAAGATAACTATAGTTTTTTGTTCTTTTTATGTTGTTAGTTATGTAAATTTTAAATTTTTCATTCATTTATTTAAGTATTATTATTTCATTCATGCTTTCGTATTGTATTCTCTATTTTAACGTAGTATTTTCGCGCGAACTCTTGCTTAAAACGCTATAGCTATTAGATAACGTCTTAGTTTTCAGTTTGAATTACGGAAAAATTTGGATAAGTACTGTTTTCACTTTGCTAAAGATTTTCTACTATTTGAAAATATGTATTCTTGTTTTTATACTATTCATTTGGTTCTTTATAGATTATTTTTAATAGATAACTTATTTAACACTAAATTATTTAGAAGTTATAGTTTCATTTCAACATAATATTAGAACTTCGATTTGAATAGTGTTGATATATTTTCGATTATTTTTGATTAATAATATTTGGTTAATTATTAATCTTTATAGTTTATAATATCGTTAGAGTTTTTTAAAATCAAAACTTTGTATATATATATAAAGTTTAATCTTTTATTCTTAATAATTTTTTCTTTCCTAATTTTTTCATTCATAATTTTTCCATTCATAATTTTTTCATTCATATTTTTATTATTTTTTTATTATTACGTTTGTAGAAATAAATAATCTTGTATTTTTCTATTATTCAATTGATCTTTAATTATAATTAAATAAACGTCTTTAGCTTTAAATAGTATAGCTTTAACTATTACACCGGTTAAATATGTACTAATTTTATCTTCATTATTATTTTAAACTTAAACTTCGTTGAACTTGTATTTAAAACAATGATAATTTATGTAAGATGTTTTTTGTATATAATATACATATTATTGAATGATTATTATTTTGATATTATGATATTTTTTAAATAATTTTTCTATCTTTATATAATAAGTATTTCATATTAATTCATTTGGTACTTATTGTTGGTTGAGATATATATCTAATTATTGTTCTACTTACGATCTGACGAGTAGCTATATTTTTGAATAGAATTTATTTTCGATAATTTCAATTGATTTTAATCGATTTAAATTTCTTTTCTATTTGAAAATTGGTTATGAAACACGTGTAATCTTTTTATTATATTTATCTTATGATATTTACTTTACTTTATATTATACTCATTTATTGTGCTTTTAATTATTAATTTTTCTATACGTGATAGTGGATTTTCATCGATGAGTTCTTGAAAATTGGTTATTTTCCCTAAAACTATATATTTTATATATACTTTATCTATAAGGCTCAATTTAATTTTAATTTTTTATAAATTGATTTTAATTGAGTTTTTTACCTGTAATTTTGGATTTTGTCCCTAATATTATTATATATATATATATATATATATATATATATATATATATATATATATATATATATATATATATATATATATAATGAGAGCGCATGACCTAGTCATTAGGGTGTTACGATCGCAGTCTCAATTCCTGAAGTGGGCGGTCTGTTATGTTCTTAAGAAAAACACTTCATCCCACGTTTGATCTGCGATTATTTCGACACCTGATATGTGGCACACCATGCACCTGTTCGGGCAGCGTCGATTTAATCGAGGGAGTGAGCTAATGTCCAGCACATATGTTTGATCACAATAAACAAATCATTTGTTCTGGTCGTTCAGCAAAAACTGAGCATTTATATGCCGTCTTCCACGGGAGACTCCATTATATGACCACAATGCACATTTGCATTTTTTTTTTTTAGCCTTCAAATGACGCCACCCTGATGGCTAAGCGAGCAGGCCAAGTTTCCCTCCTGATCGAAAGTGGGGACTGGAGCAACTTGACATGAAGTGGTTTGCTCAACACAACGTGCCTCTCTCTCAGGGAATCTAACTCACGATCTAGCGATCGTTTGTGCAACAGCCTAACCACTAGGCCACGTGCCTTCACTACACACACACACACACACAATGGGCTTTCACACAGTTTCCGTCTACCAAATTCACTTACAAGGTTTTTAAGTCAGCAACTATAGTAAAAGTGGTATTTGAACCTGAAGCTGGTTGCCAAGTGATCTTCTTTACGACACGGCCATGCCTGCGCCTATTTCATGCTCTTTGATACCGGATGTACTGAAACAAATAGAAAAGAGAGTGCACTGTGGATACAATGCCATTCATATCTTATCACGTTCCTGTTTGCTTTCTAAGCTCTACTGTTTTATCGTGTTTTGAACTTCTCGAACGAAATTTTAACCTGTACCCAGCAGTCTCTCCGAAGTATCTCAAGGTTCTGGGTTTGTCATAAGTTAATCCCTAATCCCTAACTTGTCTGTTATTTTAGGTATTTTAGATATTTCCTTTTGTCGCGATGTATGTATGTATGTATGTATGTATGTATGTATGTATGTATGTATGTATGTATGTATGTATGGATGTACTTAAGTTGGTAGTTAGACTGGTATATTTGTATGTGTTTGTGTATGTATGTATGTATGTATGTATGTGTGTATGACATTGTTCGTTTTTATTTCAAGAGTTCTTACCAAGAGAGAAAATGCCGGTTTCTAACTTAGACCTAAGGCTCCTTCGTTCGAATTTAAACAATATCAACAGGGTATTTTTGCAGGTATGTGTAAATGTGTGAAGTATTTGGAGTCAGTGCATTTGCAGATTTGTATGTTTTGTTTCATGTGTGTATTCTCATGCATATTATTGCATATCTAGACATCCACATATATACCTAACTGGTAAACTTCTGGAAAGTTTTAGATTTTTTATAGTTCTTATGGTGGCTTGAATCTGTAGTCTTCGAAACGGCTTTCTCCTTTCTGGTTTTGAGAAGCCCAATTTCTCAAGATTGATACTTAGACAGTATGTTACATATCCCATTGCACCAATAATTACAGGTATAAACCTGAACATGTAATCTGGATAGAATAACTCTAGATTTCTCAATAATTCGGCGTAGGTATTTTCTTTTTCGATGATCTTTAGCCTTACGTTAGCATCCGTTGTGCAGCTGATTTCCACTGCTGTACAGTTTCGCTTTTCTGTTCCAAATACCTACGTCTGGTCTATTAAGTTTTATATTTTATTGATGCTTTCACTGGGACATTCCATCATTATTCCTTTTTATCATGAGTGGTTATGGCTTCTACCATACTTTAGGTTTTTATTTCTTTGGACTCAAAGCTATCCTACTGACGGAGCTCATTATACAGTGTCCTAGGTGCAACATCATGTCTCATCGATAGATAATATCGCGATGACATTTTTGGACAACTGCTTATGATGTGGGTGATATTTTCTGTGTTACTCCACAAAGTCTGCATCGGTTATCACATTTTGGTGTTTTTCCTGTGTCTGTGTTCCTTTTGTGCATCAAGTATTTGGTTGATATTTCCAGTTCCTAGATAGCAAACGCATACACTTCAGTGAGAGTTAATAATCCAGTTGTTGGTCCATGATAGACAGCTTTGATTATCAATGTCATTATCATCATACCACGCCGGAAAAATGCTTAGCGGCATTTCGTCCGACTTTTCGTTCTGAGTTCAGTCAGTAAAAGGTGGGGTTGTGTTAACCGCACGTGGAGAAATGATAGGAAAGGAAAAAAATAATAATAAGACAGAATGCTAAACTGAAAGTATATTTTAATATAAATGGGTGTAAAGATTTCAAACTGGCTTTCATTGCATGGCAAATTTTCAAGATGAAGAGAAAAAAAAAGTTTTTTTTCAAAAAATTAACAAATATATAAAAAAATAAATACATCAATACATCATAATGTTTTTAAGCTTTTGAAGTTCACTAGTTTTCCTTGGAAAAGCTTGCTGGAAGGGTTAGGATGCATGTGTTTCTGTATAGTGTTGTTTTTTTCAAGAAGGCTGGATGTTCATGTGTCAAACAGGAAATGGGGTAGTAATAATCAAGTTCCTGTGGATATGACAACAAAAGAATGAATAAGACCTCGATATTATGTAAATAAAGGAATTTATCTATAATATAATATGTGACAATTAGTCGGTTGCCTTAATAAAACTCAGAGTTTCGGATGTCGTGGCGGAAGTCTGCTCCGGCATCTCGTTAGTTATTAAGACAAACAAAAGAGCTATGAGAATGACCGTTGAATAAAGGGAAATTACCCGAATAGGGAGAAAGTAAAAATACTCGAAGGTAAACCCACGCTCATAGAATCCGTGTATGCGCGCATGTACATACATAGACATACGCGCACACACACCCACGTGCATGTGTATGTATGCATATGCTCACTGACACTCGCGTGAAACACATACATGCACACACCCCACACCTATATGTATATATATATATATATATATATATATATATATATATATATATATATATATATATATATATATGCATCCATACACATGTACACATATACATACCCGCGCGCGCGTATATATACCCATACGCGCACAATTATGTTCATATACATGTCCCTATATGCGCATGCACAAATATGCAGGGTGAAAGGTAATGTACAGAAAAAGGTGTCAACTATAACATCCACTGGAAGATCTTAGCCAAGTGTAAGCCTTATACCAACGGCAGTGGAAAATGCGGACTTTATGATATGGAAAAATGGTTCATCTGGAAAAGCAGCTCAGACCCCGCTACATGTCTAAATTCAAGAACTGAACTTTGGGGATCATGTCCACATATGGCTAAGTATTCGTTACGTTTTTTGGTGTGGGGGGGGGGGGGGCGTGCGTGCGTGCGTGTATGTATGTATGTAATGGACAAGTATGTTCCTCACGTCGGAGTTACCAATTGTAGCGTACAGATGTGAAGTTACTTGATGTAGAAATAGCGAATCTTGTTCTGTGTCGGGTTCGTTATATGTAAATAGTCGAAAGTAGGATGAGAGGGTAACAACAACATCGAAGAGAAAAAAAGTAATATTTACAGACTTTATTTGCCAGCTGTGGTCAGTAACATAAATTTAGTAGTAATTGCAGTGACAATGACAATGTTTCTCGCGCGCTAAGCATTTTTCCAACGTGTTAAGAATTCTACCAGCTCGTGACCTTAAAATACATTCATGTATATTAAAAATTACTTAGTATTATATATAAAAATATTTATAAATGATTATAGTGTTTAGACGGGGTTATAATCTAAGTTGTGTCCTCTCGAAGTACATCTACATTTTCACAGTGATCGAATGTATGCATATAGATATTTTATTTTAAATGAGACATACGTAGCATTTGAAATTTCTGGCGAATTCTATTTGCAGAGTAATTACATATCAAAACAAAAGAAAAATTTGGTATATTTTTAATTTCCTGTTACGGCGTTTCAGAATCTTTGTCTGATTAATTACGGATAGGAGTTTCTATAGATGTTTTTTTCTACATGTATACCTCTGTAACTCCTATCCTGGAACTAAACTTGCTGCCCACTGGATGCGTTCGCTATTTTTCAGCTGCTACAACAGAAATGATAACGAATACTATTGAAAATATTAATAAGGCATCCACAAAAGCCTTCAGATGGTGGATCCGAAATCAAGATGTATCTAAAACAGTGGTTCTTAACTACTTTTTATCTATGAACCCCTTTGATTCCTATTATTTTCTAGTGGACCCCTATAGCCATTCTATGTTTAAAATCTAGCTTTATAGATATTGATTTCAAAATTCCTATTTTGTTTTTCACACTTTAACTTGTGCAGGATGAACTATGCAAAACGTTAGAGAAAGAAACCCAGCAGTTTCTTGCAATAAATACATCCAAATCAAATTTTTTTCATGGACTATTTTACTTGCGTGGACCCCAAAAATCTTACACAGACCACCCCCATCAGGGCCCATAGAGATCCCAGTTGAAAACCACCGATCTAAAGTAATATCAATATCTTGAATTTATTAAATATATAAATGACATAAAAAATGGCCAGCAATGGTTTATCAAACGGTTCATGATGCTAGGAAAACAATTTATCCAATGAATAGAAAGAAGGAGAGAGATGAAGAATTTGAAGAGCTTAAAATGTCTGAATTTATATCAGAATGTTTGTAAAAATACAATGAATTGCACGTAATTTCTATCTTAAATGTGTATTTCTGTATGTATATCTGCATGTTTTCCTGTCTTAAAGACTCACACAAAGAAACAGTAAGTTCTGCTTAGCAAAGTGGCCCACGTGACACTGTACAGTCGTCGCGTGCGTGGGGCGGCCGCTCCGATCGGAAGAGGAGCGATCCTTTTTGCCTGTTCCGAAATGGAGAGATCGATTTGTCTTTCTAAACTATCGTTGAAGGAAGCTTACTTCATTAACGACGCACTTTGAAGAAAAGATAAAATAATCCCAACTTTCACAATCCTAAAACTAAGATCAGACAACGAAAAACATCACATGGTACAATCACCATTTCAGTCTTCAAGTAACCACACTCGTTATTAAATACTTCCTTAAATTAATCAAAAGATACTCTCCCATTCACACAAGAGCCATTCTATATTCAAAACAAACTCACTAAAATTCTTTTACTCAGCAACCTGAAACTTCACGCAAAAACTCGAAAGCATTAACTCAAAGAAACAGACGCACAACATACAAAAACTAGCACAATAGTCTTCCAATTCACCCACCCTCCTTAACAATAAATGTTCCCACAAGAACATAGTCTACTCAGCAAAAATAATCAAATTGCCCCACTTAAAATGAGTTGAAACAAACTCAGCCTTCATTGGTGATCATTTAGCAAAATAAACACAAGCTCAAAAACAACACTATCTAACTATATGTGAAATTGCAAAGACTCCCACAAATCCCATTCCATTAACTAGAGAATATTAGAAACGACAGAGACTTACAATTCAGCATCAAATTTCTTCTCCCTCTGCGTTTCGAAAAGAGAGCAATCCTTTTTGGCACCTACAACAATATCAATCTCAAGACTGAACTAGTATAAATTTTCGGAAATAGTAAACTTTCTCTTGTTAGAAACTTCAAGCCTCTTCGGTATTAATATGTGCATGCATACATACATACATACATACACACACACACATACATATGTACACGCGTATAAGTATCTATATGCATACATGTATACACCAATCTTGAGAAATTAGGCTTCTCAAAACCACAATAGAGAAAGCTGATTCGAAAACTACAGATCCAATCCCTCACTGGAACTGTAAAAATCTGCAAAACTTTCCAGAAGTTTATCATTTAAGTATATATGAGCATGTCTAGATATGCAACTATACGCATGAGAAGACACACACAAAACAAAACATAGAAATCTGCACACATACATACATACATACGGATCTATTTTAAAACGGGGGCACCAGTATTTTCTTAACGAAACACTAACGAAACACTTTGAAACTTGGGACACTGTATAATAAATTACGCTGTGCGTACCTGTGTGTGTAACAATTTTAGAGTTCGGATTCTAGAGTTAGGGTTAGGGGATTAATACGATATACACCGTTACAGCGCTAACTGTTTTCAACTGAATAGACGTCAGTGATTAGTAGAAATTATCGAAATAAGACAATTTTTTACATGAAATAAATTCGAATACAAAATTTTTTTTTCTGTTCTATAACACAAAATAGATAAGTATACGAAGTTTGAAAGTCTTTCGGTACCAAAAACACTACATAAAACATAAATGAAAACTGGTGCCCCCGTTTTAAAATAGATCCATACATACATACATACATACATACGTACATACATACATACACACACACACACATACATACATACATACACTGTTGATGTTGTTGAAATTCCAACGGAGCCTTGGATCTAAGTTAGAAACCGGCTCTTTCTTTATTGGCATGAAATCTTGAAATAAAACTAAGTAACGACATACATAAATACATACATACATACATATATGGGTGTGTGTGAGTATACATGTATGTATACAAGTATGTGTGTATGTATATAGCCATGCATATGTATGTATCTTGTCTTTATTTATGTATCCATCTATATTTGTACTTGTATCAGTATGTGTATTCATGTCTTGTGGCACGTACGTCTCCACACCCCTACACGTGTGTGTCTCCAATACATGTTTTCTGCATGTGCATCTATATCCAGGTACACATTTGTGTGTGTATGTGTATGTATGTATGTGTGTGAATATTGTTCTCCATGTGCAAATGTACAAGCAAATTTGTGTATCTGTGCATTTGTATATATGCATCAATTTTAATCTTATGTGCGTCTATCTGTACAATGTATGTATGTACATCCGCATCTGTATCTCGAATAGGCATCCGTCGGTCTCGAGAGATTATGGATCTGCGCCTGGAGAATTTGTCGGCTGCTGATGGTGATCCAGCGTCTGCTATAGCTGTACATGAGCACGCGGGAGTGTGTGTGTGTGTGTGTGTGTGTGTGTGTGTTTCTCTCCATGCTCAAATGTACATACAACTTTGTGTATTTGTGTTTATATATAGGCATAGGAGTGGCTGAGTGGTAAGTAGCTTGCTTACGAACCACATGGTTCCGGGTTCAGTCCCACTGCGTGGCACCTTGGGCAAGTGTCTTCTACTATAGCCTCGGGCCGACCAAAGCCTTGTGAGTGGATTTGGTAGACGGAAACTGAAAGAAGCCTGTCGTATATGTGTGTGTGTGTATGTGTGTGTGTGTGTGTGTATGTTTGTGTGTCTGTGTTTGTTCTCCCCCAACATCGCTTGACAACTGATGTTGGTGTGTTTACGTCCCCGTAACTTAGCGGTTCGGCAAAAAGAGACGATAGAATAAGTACTGGGCTTACAAAGAATAAGTCCTGGGATCGATTTGCTCGACTAAAGGCGGTGCTCCAGCATGGCCACAGTTAAAAATGACTGAAAAAAGTAAAAGAGTATATAAGCGCATCTATGTAAATCTATCTGAACAATGTATGTACGTACACTTCTGTATCTACGGATATATATGTGTCTATGTGTGTGTGTGTGTGTGTGTGTTTGCATGTATGCATCCGTATGTATTCGAATTTCTATTCATACGTATATACATGTTTGTATATGAGTGTATCCATTTATGTAGAACTGTATCAGTTAAGTCTGTCGGAGTATTTGTGCATTTATCAAAATCGTTTCCATGCACGTACACACACAAACTTACATCTGTCACAAATATATGTGTATGTAATCGACCGTGCGCACATGCACAGGCTTGTTTTCATCGATGTTTGCATATATAACTATATGTTGTTGCGTATGTATCTTATATCTGTGCATCGTATAAGCATCGAAGTGTACATCTTTGCGCGTCTGCATATACACATATGTCAATTTACATTTATATATGTGTCAGTTTACATCGATTTGCATGTACTTGTACATGTATGTGCGCCTACTCCGTACATCTGGCGTGGCTGTGTGGTAGGTAGCTTGCCTCCCGAACTCATGGTTCTGGGTTCAGTCCCACAGCGTGACACTTCGGGCAGGTGTCTTCTACTATAGCCCCGGGCCAACCAAAGCCTTGTGAGTAGTAAGCGAGAAACACAAACACCACATACACTACGCGCGCGCGCGCATGTGTTTGTGCATGTATAAATATATATATCCTTTTCTACTCCGGGTAGGGGGCCAGTCGATTAGTTCGACCTCAGTACGCAACTGGTACTTAATTTATCGATCCCGAAAGGATGATAGGCAAAGTCGACCTCGGCGGAGTATATATATATATATATATATATATATATATATATATATATGTGTGTGTGTGTGTGTGTGTGTGTATTCTTTTATTCTTTTACTTGTTTCAGTCATTTGACTGCGGCCATACTGGAGCACTGTCTTCAGGTGTTTTAGATGAACGAATCTAACCCAGGGCTTATATTTTTCTGAAGCCTTGATATATACATACATATATATATATATATATATATATATATATATATATATATATATATATATATATATATAGTTATTAATATTTCTAAGTCTCTCTACGGCAGCGGTACTGGAAATTAATAGTTATCGCCAAGCCAACATGGCAGTCCCAAAATTAGGACTAAAGCTGCCGTGAATTAGCTCCAAGAAGCCATCGCCTCTAGCTAGCTATGTGACACGAAACCTGCCGACTTGTTCGAAGGTTATAAAGGACACAGGTTTCGTGTGTCACATAGCTAGCTAGAGGCGATGGCTTCTTGGAGCTAATTCACAGCAAGGGGGCAGCTGAGGGACACGTGACCCCCACAAGAAAAGAAGTGCGCCCTTCTAAATAATGTTATTACGCTCTCTTCTAGAATTGTATTCCCTTCTGACCTTGTGCGTTCCTTTCGAAAAATTCTTGGGACCGTGACTGATATATATATATGTGTGTGTGTGTGTGTGTGTGTGTGTGTGTACGTGTAACTGTATGTATACATATGCGCTGGTGTTGGACCTATATCTGTGGTGTGTAAGTGCTCGCACATCCCACACCACTTGAGAACCGGTGTTGGGTTTTTTACATCCTCATAAGCAGCGGTTCGGCAAAATTGACCGATAGAATAAGTATCAGCTTTAAAAAAAATAAAGTACTGGGATTGATTTGTTCATGCTGAAAAAGGTTTCAAGGCGGGGCTCCAGTATGACAACGGTAAATGATCCATGCACGCACACACACAAATATATATGCTTGCGCGTAGAAAGGATGCTATGCACGGTTGAGCACACTACTATCAACACCAACACCTACCACTAACCAGCGCCATCTGTTGCAAAGCCCGCAAGTTACACACATAGATACTGCTACTATCACTACCACTACTACCACCACCACCGCCGCCGCCGCCACCACCACCGCCGCCGCCACACCAACACCACCACCGCCGCCGCCACACCACCACCAAGTTCAGCAACATGAGAACCTTATCTCCATCACCATTTCCTCTTTTGCTCTATGAACGCAACTTTCTCTTCTATCATAGCACCCCCTCCTCTTCCGTCACCACCATCACTACTGGCGCCTTCACCACTTTTCTTCTATTACCACCACTGTCACTGTTTCTTATTTGCGCTATCGCCGCCACCTTCTTTTCTGTACGACTATTACCCCTCCCCACTTTCAGTTCTTTCTTACTGCATTACCACCTCCGCCACAGCCATTGTACCTGTAAGTATAATGTCATTGCCATGAGAAATAGCAGGCAACGAGCATGTGTAGCGAACCTGAAATATGTTCGTTTCAGTAGTAATTACCAATTAATTAAAAGTAACCAATAAAGAAAAACTACACACCCTATCCTGCTGACACATTTTTTACACATGCGTATACATAATATAAAACATAAATATTTACGTGATCCTTAACTTCGGTGTGGATAGAAACACAACAGAAAAGAAGCGGATCTTGATGTTCACAGAAAAATTAGATAATCAATTGAGAAAATACTAAAGAAGTACTCTAATAGAGAAACAGTATATAATTTTACTCCTCCGTCTCCGTTTACACACACACTTGTCGCTGTATTTTTGGTTGTTTTTGAGTAGGCGCTCACATTTCACATACACATACACATATCCGTCCTCGCAATTCCTTTTGTTGTGCACGAGTGTCCGTAAAACTTAAAAGACACATTTCTATCAAGGAACCGACAAGGAATTGTAGAAGAATGTTTATCTGCGACAAGGATAGTACCATGGTTTGAACTGCTGGGATTCTCACTGTGTCCATAATATTTTTAGTAAGTTAACTATTCTTTGTCTTTTGCTTACTGTTTACATATTATTACACTCTTATCGTGTGTGATACTTTTTCAAATGTATTAATCGAAAGATTATTAATCTGTAGCTGTGTGTGTTTGTGTATACGTGTGTGTGTGTGTGTATCTATCTCTATATATATGTATTATATGTTTATAGGCGCTTTTAGTTGTAACACTGACGATCGTATTATAAGGATTTTGCTTGTTGACGCATTCAGCAAATGCTTCGCCAACACAACTTTCTTATTTACCTTAACTTGTAAATATGAGGCCCTTTGCAATGTCAAAAGCTGATGGTGATGTTTAGCTCCAGGTTAACCCAGATCGAGCTGATTTATGATCAGAGGTATTCCAGCTGTGATCACCCGTCATTTTAAGGGTATTTAGGCCTACAATTTATTAACCCTTCCTTCCTAATTTAAGACTAAAGGGTGTAATACGAGACTGATTTCGGCTGATATTTCAAGCAGGTCGAGCGACCACGTTTAATTGTGGTTCCCTCTCTAGGTGAAAACGTCGTAGACCCAAGGTAAAGATATGGTGAGCCAATTCTGCAGTCCAGTTTCGATTTCTGTTTGTAGAACAATTTTCATATCATCGCTGATACTTAGTTGAAAAGTGTGGGGTTCACGCATTCTCGTGTTTATAAATGAGGTCGTGTGAATACGTAAGAATTTGTTGTTATTGGTGTGACAGTAGCAGTAGTAGTAATATTAGAAATCGCCAACATTATTACTACTGTTGCTATTAGACGTCTGTACCGAAAGTAGTGGGTTCGTGTCTGAGAAAAGATGTTTAATGTCCTTGGCTGCACATGTAATTAATTCTTGGTTGTCTAAGAATCCGTCTTTTTTTTTTCTTTTTCAAAACATACACTCACAAAAAAAAAAAGGATGACTACCATTGTTATTTTTTGTTAATTCTCCGAGGCTATACTAAGCTAAGATGTTGACTCGGTTTCATTTCCTAGTTGTTTAATTGTAGACCAGCCCTGGTTTAGCAGATATACAATTAAAGCGTTCTAGCCGTGGCTATCCCAACTTTGTTTTTCAGGCAGTGTGTGCTCCAGCATGACCACAGCCACTTGGCTGAAACCCATAAATAGATAGATAAATGAGTATCATATTATTTAATGAGTCCTTTGAAGAGGGTAGTATATGATCTGAGAGATTTGGCTGGTTGTTTATTGTTTAACCGGCGGTAAACTCTGATCGAGCAAGCCTATGATCAAAGACGTTCCTATCACGACCGTGCCGTCTTTTTGTATATTAAGGACTACATTGTCCAGTGTATCATAATTCATTTAAGACGACATGATGGAATTAGAGGAAGACTTAGCTTGTGTTTTTAGCAGGTCGAGCAATCATGTAGGACATGCGTGGGGGAAAAAAAACCTTATCCCGCGGTAAAATGTAGTCCATACTGAAATTTGAACCAGTCCACCAACAAAGTGTCTTGAAACACTTATGAAAAACAACAACAAACGGTTTAAACATTAAAAACCAAAACAATAAATTAAATAAGTTGCATATTTATGAATTTGAAGATTACAGATTCCTTAGTTCCTCTGTATAAATGTATTCCCAACAGGTACTTGTTATTCATTTGGAATTTAACAACCGAGCGTATTTTGTAGTTGTGTGTGTGTGTGTGTGTGTATTGGTAGTAGTGGTGGGGATACATGTCTACCTTTCATCCTACAAAAGATATGAATAATGTTATAAGCAGCGGTTTTTATCTTTTGCTTGTTTCAGTCATCAAATTGTGGCCATGCTGAAGCACCGCCTTGAAGGTTTTTTTTTTTAGTCGAACAACTCGACCCCAGGACGTTTTTTTTTAAGCCTAGTATTTACTCTACCGGTCAATTTTGCCGAACCGTTAAGTTAGGGGGACGCAAACACAGCAACACCGATTGTTAAGGGGTAAACGAAGGACAATCAGAAAGACATGCGCACGAAGATATAAACAGTTTTCTTCTACCAAATTCACTCTCAAGGCTTTGGTCGGCTTGAGACTAGGGTAGAAGACACCTGCCCAAAGGGCCACGCAGTGGTACTGAACCCGGAACCATATGGTTGGGAAGGAAACTTCCTATCGCACAGCCCTATACTTTATATACACTGATTTTTGGGAGCTGTTTTAGTCTGAATCGTGTTTTTATAATTTGTTTGAAAATCTATATTACAATTTTAAAATATATATTACAATTATTAAACTATTGGTTACCAAGCTTTAAATAGATAAATCATTGGTTTATTGCATTTCTAATGTGATAAGGGAGTGCCTGTAACTTAGTGCAGAACAAGTATGGTAAAGGACTTCGTTCAAAAGCAGCACCACCCCAGTTTTCTCGCTTTTGTTTACATCTTTGGTTAATGTACGTGCAGACACGCACGTACACACACACACACACACACACACAGAACAAGCTTCAAACACCATTCAACTAGTAATTGGTTGCGCCTAAGCAATCGTAGTTGACAAATTTTAAGCATTGCTACTATGAAGCAAGCTTTAAAACCAGGCAATTGGTGTCCACATTTTCCTTTTCTTACTTCCTTGATAAAGAAATAACACCCCAGGGGGAAAGAAAAGGTAACGAAATTGGGTGGGGGGAGTTAAATATATAAAAAAAATCTTATGTTTGGAAGAAAAACAATAACAAAAACAATTCTTTCATAATCCTAACTTTGTATGCAATAAAGGATACTAAAAAATAAAAAAAATGTTACAAATATCACCTAGTTCCTTGCCTTGTGATAGCTTTATTTTCAGAGACTTAATGTTTTAAAGGTTCAAAATTTGCGAGTTATGCGCGGGCCGACCAAAGCTTTGTAATTGGATTTGGTAGATGGAGACTGAAAGAAGTCCAGGTTATATGTATATATGTATATATATAACCCATGCTAGCATGGAAAGCGGACGTTAAACGATATATATATATATATATATATATAAATTTGATAAGAGGATATGTTAACCTCATGAAGGGATGGTTGCATCCAAGGAAATTTCGTCTGCTGAAATGAATTGATAAGCCCTCATATAACATCAAAATTATACTCACGTCACATATTTCATTCTCCAAAATACTAGTTATTACAATAATAACTAGTATTTTGGAGAATGAAATTCCCTTAAAACAGTAGGTATATATTAAGCATATAGTTCATATCCATTCAAAAGAAAAAATAAAAGATAAGAAATTAAAGATAAAGAAGTTAATAGTTGTTTATTATTAACAAATTGATCATCTTCGCTTCTTACAGCTGTTTCAATTAATACTCAATAATCTTATTACAAATTTGTGCATTAAATTTACATCTATGTGACATGAGTATAATTTTGATGTTATATGAGGGCTTATCAATTCATTTCAGCAGACGAAATGTTACGATTTATGATTTGTATTATTATATGCTCAGGTGAGGGTTCTACAGGTTGAGTGCATAGGCGTATATGTGTGTACACGTGTGTGTGTGTGTGTATGTATGTGTATCTATGTATATGTTTTTATATGTATGTATATATAGGCGTAAGAGTGGCTGTGTGGTAAGTAGCTTGTTTACCAACCACATGGTTCCGGGTTCAGTCCCATTGCGTGGCACCTTGGGCAAGTGTCTTCTACTATAGCCTCGGGCCGACCAAAGCCTTGTGAGTGGATTTGGTAGATGGAAACTGAAAGAAGCCCGTCGTATATATATATATATGTATATATATATATATGTGTGTGTCTGTGTTTGTCCCCCCCCAACATCGCTTGACAGCCGATGCTGGTGTATTTACGTCCCCGTAACTTAGTGGTTCGGCAAAAGAGACCGATAGAATAAGTACTAGGCTTACAAAGAATAAGTCCTGGGGTCGATTTGTTCGACTAAAGGCGGTGCTCCAGCATGGCCGCAGTCAAATGACTGAAACAAGTAAAAGAGTATATATATATATATATATATGTATGTGTTAATATATATATATATATATATATATAGAGCAATAATAAATCTCTGAGCGAGATGTAACCAGCAGCAACAGCAGCAGCATGACATCTAAATGTGGCTGACCCACATGGGACGATGCTACTGTAGTTTATAGCCCCAGGAAGACATCTCATCCAGCTGGCTACTGACACATTGTCTGTGCCCAATCAGTATTTGCAAATGGAAATCATTGTTCCCATTTCTAGCCTTCTGGAAAAAGCATATAGTATTTATGTAGGCGCGTATATAAATATATGAGCAGATGCACATAGATATGAATATGCGGGCATGTATGTATGCACGCCTGTGTGTATATACATATGTATGTGTATGCATGCATGTACCTATGCGTACGTATGAACGTCTGCTGATATACATGTATATGTGTGTATGTAGACACATGTATATATTTTTCTATATACGTGTGCATGTCTATATGCATATATATGTGTATGTCTGTGTATGCATATGTTTGTACCTGTATGTGTGGGTGTGTGTACATATATAGGTATATGTGTGTGTGTGTGTATACAGACATTTTTATCTGTGTCTGAAGTTATATTCCTATGTACATTTAGACATCAGTATTTTACAAAACCGTTTACCAACAATATGGTTCCGGGTTCATTCCCACTGCGTGGCACCTTGGGCAAGTGTCTTCTGCTATAGCCTCGGGCCGACCAAAGCCTTGTGAGTGGATTTAGTAAACGGAAACTGAAAGAAGCCCGTCGTATATATGTATATATATGTATGTGTATATGTTTGTGTCTGTGTTTGTCCCCCAACATCACTTGACAACCGATGCTGGTATGTTTACGTCCCCGTAACTTAGCAGTTCGGCAAAAGAGATCGATAGAATAAGTACTAGGCTTACAAAGAATAAGTCCTGGGGTCGATTTGCTCAACTAAAAGGTGGTGCTCCAGCATGGCCGCAGTCAAATGACTGAAACAAGTAAAAGAGTACTAATTCAAAATTTCAATAACCAATGGGCATTGATTGACTGATATGGGTCTGTATTACTTTCTTTTTAGGGGTGATAGGTAGGAAAAGTGCATATCTGTGTGTGTGTCTATGCATATATGTGTGTATAAGTGCATACGTATTTATGCATGTACATGTACATGTATATGCATGGATACATATGTGTATACGTGTGGGTGCATGTAACTCTACAGGTACATGCGCTTATCTCTGTGTATATATATGAACGTATGTACATATATGTGTGCATACATATTTATAAATTCTTATAGTCTTATTCATACCTTATAAATGAATATTTTATTTATTTACTCTGTTTTATCTCTAATCAACCTGTAAACCCCTCATCCAAGCATATAATAATACAAATTATAAACCATAACATTTAGTCTGCTGAAATGAATTGATAAGCCCACATATAACATCCAAAAGTACATCTTTTTACCTCTGATGAATTTATACGCATGTCACATAAATGTAAATTTAATGTACAAATTTGTAACTAAATTGAGTATTAATTGAAACGGTTGTAAGTAGTGAAGATGACGAATTTGTTAATAGTCAACAACTATTAACTTCTTTATCTCCCTTTTCTTTTCTCTTCTTCCTGTATATATATGTGTGTGTGAGGGTGAAAACATATATATATATATATATACATGTATATATATAATATATATAAATACACACACACATATATATATATATATATAATAAATTATATATATATTTAAAATATATTATACATATATATATATATATATAAATTACATTATATATATAAAGTAAATTATATATATATACATATACATACATACATACATACATACATTTATAATATAAATTATATATATATATACATATATAATATAAATTATATATATATATATATATATATATATATATACACACACACATATAATATAAATTATATATAGGCCCAGGAGTGTCTGTGTGGTAAGTAGTTGCTTACCAACCACATGGTTCTGGGTTCAGTCCCACACCGTTGCACCTTGGGCAAGTGTCTTCTACTAAAGCTCAGGCTGACCAAAGCCTTGTGAGTGAATTTCACAGACGGAAAC
>NC_142934.1:97702414-97709914 GCF_046866305.1 Octopus bimaculoides | reverse complement strand
AAGTTGTCGTATTTCTGTAATTTCAACCAATCCCTGACGTCCATTCAGCCGATATACATTAAGTGCCGACTACATAAACAAACGATTCTGAAACAATTAACCCTAACCCTAACTCTAACCCTAACCCTAGGGTTAGGGTTAAAGCAAATTTAAAATGAAAAAAGCAAATAAAACGAAGAATCGTTTGTTTATGTAGTCGGCACTTAATGTATATCGGCTGAATGGACGTCAGTGATTGGTTGAAATTATCGAAATAAGACAATTTTTTTACATGAAATAAATTCGAATACAAAAATATTTTTCTGTTCTATAACACAAAATAGATAAGTATACGAAGTTTGAAAGTCTTTCGGTACCAAAAACACTATGTAAAACATTAATGAAAAATGTGGCCCCCGTTTTAAAAAAGATCCCAATTCCCCCTTCGTGTGACTTTTGCCATGTCCATAAACAAATCTCAGGGTCAAACACTGTCTGTAGCTGGTCTTCTCTTGGAAGAGCCCTGCTTCTCACATGGACAACTGTATGTTGGCTGCTCAAGAGTGGGCAGCAGCAAAAAACCTATTTGTATATGCTCCACAAGGGAAAACAAGGAACATAGTTTACAATGAGGTGTTATAATCACAACAGCAAGAAAGTATGTACATGATCACCTTCTTTTACGAAACTTCATTGACTTTCATATATTTATATTGATATACATATATATACGTGTGTTTGGGTTCGTGTGTGTATATACATCTCTATATATAAAGATGATGCGTAGTCTAGACGGCGTTTTTAGATATCATTATTCTCTTTAACCCGGGCAACGCCGGGTATTTCTGCTAGTATATATATATATATATATATATATACTACGGGCTTCTTTCAGTTTCCGCCTACCAAATCCTACAGTAGTGCAGAATAAATTAATAATTACTCTTATTTTCCTGGTTAATTAATTGTTTTAAGTCGTCTGTGTCATTGTTGTTATTGTCTAAGTCCTGAACTATTATCAAAATCGTTTAGCTGTAACTGACGTACTTTTATGTTAAACGCTATCTTTTTTGAGGCTGTAATTTGAAGGAAAATTGACAGTTATTTCTCACTGGTCGATTCACTTCGTAAGGGTGTGACGGAAGAAAACTTATAGATTACGCGACAAGTGTGTCAAGAAATTACAGAAGTGTGTCGTGAAATTAATTGTTCGAGACTAAAATATTTTTCTCTCGGATTTTAACGTTAAGTATTCTGACTATGAAATTTGTTGTGTTTAATAAGCTATACATACAAGTGTGTCGCTAATGTTAAAAGATTATCTCTGGAGAAACCACTTAGTCTGCGTGAAAACATTAAATAAATAAATGTTAAATTAAGTTCGTCTGGGATCTTTTTTAAAACGGGGGCCACATTTTTCATTAACGAAACACTTTGAAACTTGGAACACTGGTAGAATGTGTCATATAAAACATCTTTTTCTCTTAGTCTTCTTAAAAAAAAAAAGAAATCCATAAATTATTCCATGTTAAAGTTGTCGTATTTCTGTAATTTCAACCAATCACTGACGTCCATTCAGCCGATATACATTAAGTGCCGACTACATAAACAAACGATTCTGAAACAATTAACCCTAACCCTAACCCTAACCCTAGGGTTAGGGTTAGGGTTAAAGCAAATTTAAAATGAAAAAAGCAAATAAAACGAAGGTATGGAGATTAAATACGCTTTACATCGCTTAATTAGCCAAAGGAGTAAATGTAAACAACTGAATACTTGTCAGTGATTGGTTGAAATTATCGAAATAAGACAATTTTTTACATGAAATAAATTCGAATACAAAAATATTTTTCTGTTCTATAACACAAAATAGATAAGTATCCGAAGTTTGAAAGTCTTTCGGTACCAAAAACACTACGTAAAACATTAATGAAAAATGTGGCCCCCGTTTTAAAAAAGATCCTAAGAACCAATCAGGATGATGGACAGAAGGGTCCAAGGTAGCCGAAGGCTAGATGTTAGCAGCTTCGTTATCATTTGTGATTGAATGGCTGAGAGAGAGGTTTCACTACACTACATGGCAGTGAAACATGGGCTATGACTACAGAGAACATGTGAAGGCTTGAATGAAATGAAATCAGTATGCTCCACTGGATGGGTAATGTTAGTGTGTATTGCAACAGAATAAAGTGATTTAAGAGAAAAATTGGGTATAAGAAGTATCAGATGTAATGTGTAAGAGAGGTGACTGTACTGATATAGTCATATGATGTATATGGATGAGGACAGCTGCATAAGAAGTGTCGATCTCTAATTGTGAAGGGAACATGTGGATGGAGTGGACCCAGGAAGACATGTGACGAAATGGTGAGAAAGGATCTTCAGATATTGGACCACATTGTGGAGATGACAAGGGACCGAGACTTCGGGCAATTTGCAGGTCAAACTAAGTAAAAATCATGGCTATCCATTACAAGCCTGTCCTTTGTGGCCATGCCCTTCATTCCTTCTATCATGTGAGAGGTCCTTGTCTTGTGGGCTCATGGGTGCTGGTGCCACATAAAAAGCACTTGTTTCAGTGTTGCATAAAAAACACACATATCAGTGCTACTTAGTGAGCACATGTGCCATTTCCATGTACAGGAGCACCTGTGTCAGTGCTACATATAAAGTACCCATGCCAGTGTCACATATAAAGCACCCATGCTGGTGCCATATAAAAAGCACCCAGTACTCTCTGTAAAGTGGTTGGTGTTAGGAAAGTTATCCTGCCATAGAAACCATGCCAAAACAGACAAACGGAGCCTGGGCAGCTCCCCAGCTGGTCAAACTGTCCAACCCATGCTGGCATGGAAAATGGACGTTACAAGATGATGGTGGTAATTTTCTTGATGATCTACCCTTTTTTTGTGTTGCTAATGATTGTTGCTAAGTTTTTGTTTATTTTCTAAGACCAAGAAGAAAATACCAGTTCCTTAAGTTTTTTTTTTTTTCTCTGTCATTCAGTACATCAACAGCTATTTGGTTCTTATTTAATCTGATACTTTTTACTGTTTCCACCCTTCTGCCATCACCACCACCACTGACTTTTTGTGTATGTTGCCATCATACAATAACAACAACAAAATAATTAAGGCCATGATAATTTGTGAAAACAAACTTAACACAAACCCACCCAAATAAATTAAAGCATAATTTATAATCCATTTTCATTAGCATTATCTAAACATTGTTAAAAACACAATAATGTATTCATATACCCCATTACATTGTTAGTGAAAATGTATCTGTGTGGTGTGTTGGGGTTGCAGGCATGACTGTGGGTAAGAAGTTTGCTTCACAACCACATAGTTTCAGGTTCAGTTTCACTGCTCAGCACCTTGTGCAAGTGTCTTCTACTATAGCTTTCAATATTTTGTGTACATATTTGGTAAACAGAAACTGTATAAGAGGCCATTGTATGTGTGTATATGTATGACAATCAGTTGAAAAGTTTATAGGCTGACCAAGATATTCTTATGGAATGTGACCAAAT
This sequence comes from Octopus bimaculoides, assembly GCF_046866305.1. Taxonomy (NCBI): domain Eukaryota; kingdom Metazoa; phylum Mollusca; class Cephalopoda; order Octopoda; family Octopodidae; genus Octopus; species Octopus bimaculoides. The sequence continues at coordinate 97,706,400 of NC_142934.1, read as the reverse complement.
GAGGTTTATTTTTCAACACGGTCCCTCTTGGGGTTCACACAATTCTTCCTTCAGTGCTGCAGTGCTTAGATCCCATTAGTGAAGAAGCTTTCATCTTGTTGGTCAAAAAGTCATCAACAGCAGATGTGACATCATTCATCATCATCATCATCGTCGTCATCATTTAACGTCCGCTTTCCATGCTAGCATGGGTTGGACGATTTGACTGAGGACTGGTTGACCAGGAGACAACACCAGGCTCCAATCTGATTTGGCAGAGTTTCTACAGTTGGATACCCTTCCTAACGCCAACCACTCCGAGAGTGTAGTGGGTGCTTTTGCGTGCCACCGGCATGAGGGCCAGTCATTATCACAGCAAAACTGGTTCCCAACCAAGTGTTTTTTCATGTTGGAGAATAGATGATAGTCAGATGGAGGATGATTAATCAGTTCAAATCCATAGTCACAAACAGTAGCCATTGAAACTTATGTGCTGGAGCATTTTCCTGATGAAACAAGTCCCCTTTTGTCAATTTTCCTGGGCATTTGGTCTTGATAGCTTTTTGTAACTACTTCATCAAGTAGGCATAGTACTCTTCATTGATGGTGAGGTCCTATTGAAAATAATCAATAAACACAATACCTTTTGCATCCCAAAAAACTGAGACCATCACCTTCCCTTCAAATGAAATGACATTAGCTTTGGAGCAAGTGAGGAAGGGTGTTTTCACTGCATAGATTATCTCTTTGTCTTTGGCTCAAAATGATGAAGCCAACACTCATCCTTGGTTAGGAAATGTTCAAGGAAACCAACTGGATCTACCTGAAACAATGTCAGATTTTCATGTGATGTGATCAGCCTGGTGCACCTTTGATCAGGTGTCAGAAGACGTGGCATCCACTTAACAGAAACCTTTGTCAAGCCAAGTTCATTGTGGAGAATGTACCCAGCTCTCTCATGGGACATGCTAATAACATAAACTATTTAGTTTAAAGTCAATTACTTGTCATCCAACAGATTGTGGTGAACATGATCGATGTTTTTCTTGGTGGTGGCAGTTGCAGGATGTCATCTTACAACTATCAATCCCCATCCTAAATTCAGCTGCTCACTTTTGCACCATTGATAAAACTGAAGCATCATCCCCTAATGTAGCAACCATGTCAGTATAAATGTCCTTGGGGACTAAACCCTTTTTCTGTTGGTACTTGATAACACAACGATGCCACATTTTGTCCATTTACAAGAGAAATTATTACTAGTTACTTTTGAAGTCTACTTTGAACAATCAGATAGTGGTTTACCCGGAAAGAAACAATGCACCTATTAATAAGAAGAGTTGAAATTAATGCATGCAAGATTTCGCAACTCTAACATCACTCCTTCATAGTCAACCTATGAACCTTTCAGCCCACCTTTGTATGTATGTGTGAATGAATTCAGCCAACTCTGTAGAAGAAACTTTCATGGTTTAGTGGAAGGAGAGGCAACTGTAGCAATGCATTGTGAAGTGCAGAGAGCAAGATGTGACAAGTAAGACGTCTTAGTCATTCACTACATCTGTCTCCATTCCCAGTTATCTTGACCTGACCTTGCCACAAGAGTGAAGACAGTGATAGTCAGAAGAATGAGGTCGATGGTGAGCAACTCTATTTTTCACTTTAAACAAAGTCACCACTTAAGTCATCAGTCTTCCTTCAGGATGACTAGACTTACCTTGCTGCTTTAAGAGACAAGCATTCATGTATATGTGTGTGCATTTGTATTTGTGTGTGTATGTATTCATATGTGCATGATTGTCGACATTCCATAGTTTTGTGTGTCGTTCCACAGTTTTGTGTCATTGTCAGAGAGCAATAGTGAAATGATGTTTACATTCCTTCTTGACATTACAACTGATCACTCTGCTTTTGAATGTCCTTTTAAATGAAAAATCCTTTACATGAAAAACAAGGGTTGGTAACAGGAAGAGCATCTGACTGTAAAATCCTGCTTCAGATAAGTCCTCTTCTCCAACCCATACTAGTATCAAAAAGTGTATGTTAAATGAATGAACAATGTGTGTTTGTGTTTGTGTGTGTGTGTGTGTTTTCTTGAGCTGTACTTATTAGCATGTGATTTGATCTTAAAGCAAGTTGAAATTGAAGCAGTTTCATCATAGCCTGAGTTCTTGAATACATTGATAAAGTTGGTTACATTTAAGTTAGTCAAGGTTATGACAAACGTCTCTATGAATAAAGTAAGTAGAAAGAGTGAATTTAAAATATATCACGTAAAGAAAATATGGATATATTTACTAAAGAGTATTCTTTTGAGACATTGTAATGTTTGGTTGTTTATCCTAGCCAGCTGGTGTTGATAAAGGCAGATTCACTTTACTTTATTTTTTACTTTGTACTAGCAATGAAAACAATCCATTGATCAAGTTTATTAGAATCTTGTTAAAGCCTCAGACAGTATGTATTTGAACATTTAACTTTTTGAGTTCAAATCCTGCCAGAGTCAACTTTACCCTTCATCCCCCTAGAGCCAATAAAATAAACAGTCACTTAAGTATTGGGTCAATTTAACCTTTTAGCATTCAAATTAATATGTCAAAAGTAATCCTTATTCATTTACATTTAAAAAAATTAATCTGGTATTATCTTGTAGCTTCAAGATTTGAATGATGTAATTGTTTATTTTTAGAATGACATTGCAGGGTATGTGTGAGGTACTGGTTCTGGCCAGTTTGAGCATAAAATGAGTAGAATATTTGGGCCGGATATAGCCGGTTTAAACACCAAAGGGTTAAATTGACTAATCATCTTCCCTAAATTTCAGGCCTTTTGCTTATTTTAGAAACAATTATTTAGGGCAGTGAATTGGCAGAATCATTAATATTGGACAAAATGCCACGTGGTATGTCTTTGAATTCTTTACTTTCTGTGTTCAAATCTCTCCAAGATCAATGTTGCTGTTCATTCTTCCAGGATCAACAAAATAAAGTACCTTTCATGTACCCACTCATCAAAATTGCTGGTTTTGTACCTAGATCAGAAACCATTGTTACTATTATTGAGACCCGAAGCTGACAGAATCATTAGCATGCCAGGCAAAATCTTAGTTCAACTGAGATCAGCTTTGCCTTTAATTCTCTCAGGGTTGATAAAATATGTCAAAGTTGAGTGCTGGAGTTGATGCAATTGACAAAGACCCCTCCCCACAAATTTCAGATCTCATGCCTATAGTATATAGAATTATTATTGATTGGCTGGCAGAATCGTTAGTGCACCAGGCAAAATGCTTAGTGGCGTTTCATCCATCTTTACATTCTGAGTTCAAATTCCACTGAGTTCGACTTTGCCTTTCATCTTTTGGGGGTTGATAAAATAAGTACCAGTCAAGCAGTGGGGGTCAATGTTATTGACTTTCCCCCCTACCCCCAGATTTCAGGCCTAGTGCCTCTCGAAGAAAGGATTATTATAATTGCTATTATTTTTACAAAATAAGAAAAAAGTAGAAGTGAATATTGTAGTGTGTCTCTTTTTTTTTTTTTCCCCAGTGATTACTAAGATGCCATTGTTACATGCATGTTTACATACACATCTGGATGCACAAACATGGGAAAAAGGACTCAATACCTGAGTAGAGTTTATTTATTTGAAGCTGTTGATTTGCCCATCATCACTCAGTGTATTGCTGTATACAATCTTTTAGGCAACAACAACCAATCAACAGAAAGATTAAATTTCCTGTTGCTACTCAGAGGAAAACTCTGGGTAGCAATGGAGTGAATCATCAGCTCTGGAAGAATAAATAGTACTAAGACCCATCTTGGATAATAACTATATGAACTAGTGTTGACTATTATTATAAAAATATTATATAGAATTTTTTTTTTTGTTATATATGAAAGCATTGGCTTTGTTCCCTTTGTTTGGTTCAATGTTACTTTATACATTTACTCCCTCATGGCTGACTACTATTTATAGTGCAACAGAAGAAGTATCTGTTTTTATCAACA
>NC_142934.1:97637414-97697414 GCF_046866305.1 Octopus bimaculoides | reverse complement strand
TTTACCGGGGCTAAGCCATTCCTTACGCTGCTTCATATTGATGTAAAGGCACCATCTTTCGTCGCCAGTAACAATTCGGTAAAGAAATCGTTGCTTGTGTCCACAAGTTGAGTGGTGACAAGCAAGCAAACCAGCAGAGATTGTGGTTCGTCGATTTTTGTTGTCACTTAAAGCATGCGGAACTCATGCTCGATACTTCTGAACCTTTCCCATCGAGTGAAGATGCTTCTCTATAGTAGTGTGGGAGCATTCCATTTTCTGTACCTGTTCCCTTGTCGTTTGACAAGAATTTTCGCGCAAAAGTTGGTTTAATCGCTCTTCATCGAACTCAACTGGATGGCCAGAACGAGGTGCGTCTTTGAGGTCAAAATTTCCATTTTTGAACTTGGCATGCCAATCACGAGCAGTTCTTTCAGCTATGGTACCTTCTCCATACACAGTACAAATGTCGCGAGCAGCTTTTGTGGCCTTAGAGCCTTGATTAAAAGCAAAAAGAAGGAGGTGTCGAAAATGCTCGTTTTTCTTAACTTGACATTCCATTTTAATGATCTGAAAATAAACAAAAATTAACTAAAGTTAACTAGAACCCCCCCCCCCCCCCCAAAAAAAAAAAAACAATAGATTCTGAAATGATTCAAAATTAGAATTCTCGAAAAGAACAGATACCAGAATTTAACAGACACAAACACTCTCTCTTTCTCTCTACCCAATGACAATTTGACAAGTTCGTTAATCCCTTGTGGGGTTGTTAGGGCGCTACAGCCATGCTGCATATCCAGGGCAGAAAGCCTGGCGGAGCCCATCCCTCTCCAGGCTAAATTCATTTCTACAGATGAGTGGACTGGAACAACATGAAATGAAGAGAGATTTCTACTCAGCAGTAAACGAAATGGAAAGAGGGCTACATTCAGTAATAATCATTGCATTCACCTCCCACACTGTTTACAAATATTACACAAAAATACGTAATGGTTTCAACAGCAAAAAACACCCTACCTGCACCGTTCTAACAACCAATTACATCAACAAAGCTTTCAGATTACATTGCCCATTAACCCCACCTTACCAAGCAAATTTAGTATGTAAAAACAACACATCTAGGAATCTGCAAAAGAGAGGGGAAAAAAAGGGGGGGGGGAGTGGACAGGCTAGAAATGGAAGAGGGCAAGAGAGAAAAGGAGAAAGAGTGAAAGCAAGATTAGAGTCACACAGAATATACACTCTTTCTCCTTTTGTCTGTCGCCCTTTTACTTCTATTTCTAGCGTGTCCATTTCCCCCTTTTTTCTCTCTTGCCTTGTCACTTGTATTTGTAGCCTTTCTCCTTCCTCTATCCTCCTTCATTTCTTCCCTCACTCTCTCTCTCTCTCTCTCTCTCTCTCTCTCTCTCTCTCTCTCTCTCTCTCTCTCCTCAACCTGTTGCTGACACATGACCTGGGGTCAGCTTTCTTTCCTTCTCTCTCTTTTTCACACCAGCTGCCCAGCTGTTGGATTGTAAAAAATTTCTCTGTCTTGCTATTTCCATATCCTTTCTTCTAAGTGTTTCCCACCATCGTTGTCTTTTTGGCCCTAAGGCCGTCATCATCTTAAATTACATTTTTTAAACTTTTGTATATCTAAAGACATGGTGTATAAGAAGGAAATTTTTTCACTGCTGCTAACTCACAACAGCTGAGAGATATTGGACAGTGCAGTGATTTCTTCAGGTTTTACGTGTTTTTGGTATGGTTGTGCTTTTGTCGAGCCCTTAAGCTTCTGCAGTTTCAGATTTCTCAATTACTTTTTGAAATGAGAACTTGAAGATATTGGTGAGTTCACTAATTTCTTCTGGCCCTTGGCGTTGTAGATGTGCATTTGTAATATTGCCGGGCCTTGAGATTTTGGGGCTTTACAATGTCTTTATACAGATTTTCTGTTGTCTAACAGAAGGATGGGGTCAAAGTCATGATCTAGGTGAAAGATGCATTGTTTAACTTTTGTGTTTGTGTAGTTTTTGATAGATGGTTTTAAAAATTGTTTGACAAGGGAATTTGATTGCTATTGCGTGCGAGTATGTTACTTGCAGTCATTATTGTAAAGCATGAATTAGTATGACCATTGTTAGATTTATTGATACTGTTAATTAGTTTGTATACAATTTTGCTACTTGCTCTTGCTCTGTGGTTTCTATTGGATACCAATGTTTGCTAGTGTTTTTTTTTTTACATTTTTTTTTGTTTATTTTGTTTATTTCTTTTAGTTACTTCATGCTGTGTTGCTATGATTTCAGTTGTGTTGTGATTAACCCCCTCCTTGCCAATTTCGTGGGTATTGCATGATATCTACACTGAGTTTCTGGACCAAATCTTACTGATTTTTTTTAAAAAGAATTCTTTTGTGTCAGTCAGTAAGTCTTTTTTCCCATGAAAACACATATTTGTAGCCCTAATCCATCTGGTTGATTGGGGGAGGTCTGTCTGTATTCTTTTGGGTAGCACCATCACCAAGATGGTGGGTTCATTTCATTTATTGAGACTCCTCATTTATCATTATCTAACTCAATAATATGGACTACACTGCTCTATACACTCATATCATCCTGTTCTAGCCCATTTTTGCTTTCAAAATCACTATCATTACTATAATTATCCCCCTGTTCACTTACTAGAATCTAAAATTTGGGCTACAACTCAATAAGTGGACCATTTTTGGTGATTTGGAACTACAAAAATCAAAACAGTTCATACAGACATACTGGTGTATGAACCATTGTTGTTGTTGTTGGCACTCCATCGCTTACGGCGTCGAGGGTTCCAGTTGATCCGATCAACAGAACAGCCTGCTCGTGAAATTAACGTGCAAGTGGCTGAGCACTCCACAGACACGTGTACCCTTAACGTAGTTCTCGGGGATATTCAGCGTGGCACAGTGTGACAAGGCTGACCCTTTGAATTACAGGCACAACAGAAACAGGAAGTAAGAGCGAGAGAAAGTTGTGGTGAAAGAGTACAGCAGGGTTCGCCACCATCCCCTGCCGGAGCCTCGTGGAGCTTTAGGTATTTTCGCTCAAAAAACACTCACAACGCCCGGTCTGGGAATCGAAACCGCGGTCATAGGATTGCGAGTCCGCTGCCCTAACTACTGGGCCATTGCGCCTCCACTTTATGAACCATAGGCCATATGAAACATAGGCTTTGACTGGCCTGGTAGTTAGGTGACTTGTTTATACACAAGGACATTTGGCAGCTGATAGATCAGCCGCTTGCATTGTGGGTTCTCAACTATTTGACTGCTCTTATTAGAGGGTTAATGTTGTCTCTAGTTGATATCAGATTGGCTGTTAAGAGCAGTGTAAGTGAGGATGGAATATGCTTCCATTTTTTTTTTTTTTTGTGGCATGTAAAAAGCACCATTCAAGTGTGGTCAATGCCAGTGCTGCCTGACTGGCCCCCGTGCTGGTGGCGCATAAAGAGCACCCACTACACTTGGAGTGGTAGGTGTTAGGAAGGGCATCCAGCTGTAGAAACCTTGTCAGATCAGATTGGAGCCTGGTGCAGCCTCCTGGCTTATCAGGCCTCAGTCAAACCATCTAACTCATGCCATCAAGGAAAGTGGATGTTAAACAATGATGATGATGATGATGATGATGATGATGATGATGATGATGAGAAGGTAGTTTCTACAGGGAAGTGCAAAAGCTACTTTCCATTTTAAAACTAAATTTTCTAATTATAAAGTAAAGACATTTTCTAGTTAGATATATTTATTTTAGACTTGAAGTTAGTTTGAATTTATTGCGAAATATAACCATTACTCAAATGCCTTCCATTTTCAGTTTCATATAGTTGAATCCTTTTTAGGCAGTGTTCCAACACATCTCATAATAATGTATCTGGTTCCAGTATTCTAATTGCTTTTAGAATGTTATTCTTCAGTTTCTGGAGTATTTGCAGCTTGTTTACATAGAATCTTTCTTTAAGATAATTCCAGTAGCGTCGGATGAGGTGGGGAAGAGGTTAGGTGCAGACAAATCTAGAATGGAAAATGAATTTTGCATCGCACTGTACATCAGTTTTGTTGAAAAGTGATTTTGTTTTGTTTGTTGTTGTGTGCATATTGTAATGATGATGATGATGGTGACGGTTAGTTAAACATAAAACTAATTTGCATATTAATTCAGATATGCAAACAAGTACAGCTTTCAGTTTAGTAAAGGACTAAGTAAAACTTAATTAACAAACAATTATGATTAATTGACCCAGCATGTGACCCTGCCCACTTTAACTTTGGGACAATTCCAGTCCCCACAATTTTGTACTCTCCACTAGTGATCACCATTTTGTCCCCTTTTTACAGTCAGTAAATTTGAGAACTGATTGAACATCACATAATCTCATTCCCTTCTCTCTTGAATAAGTTTTCGTTTTTTTAATTTTAAACTGGTGATTTCCATAGTTGGTAGATGGAGAGTTAGTGGGGGTGGGATGTTTGCTTGTGTAGAATAGAAAATGATGTAACTTTAATTAGCAAGGTGGTGTATGTGGTTTTGGTGGTGAGGTTAGGCTGATGAGGTGAGTATAGCTGCAGTATTTTCTCTAATCTTATCTATTGTTTTTATATCTAGCTTTGTTGCTATTGTTTAGAAGACCTTGATCAAAAACACTGGAGCCAACTGGAGCCACTATGTTTTATCTGTACAACTAAATTATCTTATGTGCCCTTCTTATTAGGACTACATTATTCAGTGTGTCCTTTTTCTTTTTAAGCCAGCAGAGGCTTCTTTGCTGGCTGACAGGTGGAAAGTGATTGAGAGGGTGTAGCAAAAATAGTACTGGGCAGTGATAAAAGCTTCACACATTTTTATTCTCACATACATGCATACTCGTATGTACACACACACACATACACATCTGAAAAATGTGTAACTAAGCATCAAATTGTTATTTCAAATGTTACCTTTTGTGGGTCATCTCCCTCACTCTCCCCATACGCCTAAACTAGTCAACTACAGTCTAGTTGCATTGTTCCTATATCTAGAAAACTAGGTCAGAATAATCTTGAAATTTAGAGTAGAATGATTTTGGAAGATGAAGAATTAGGGGTAGTAGCAGCAACAGTAGTTGCAGCAGTTTATTGTTTACCCCCAGGTCAGCTCCAATCCAGGCAACCTGTAATCAGAAGTAATTCCAGTCATGACCTATCATTTTATGCAATGTAAAATGTCCTTATTAAAGACAGTAGCATGTGATTTAAGGGAAATAAGCTACTGCTTCTAGCAGGTTGAATGGCCAGTCCAGAAGGACATTGTAGAATTGGTTGCTCCCCTCCAATTGTCATTACAGCTAAGATGTTAATTGCTTACTTAAGCCCTTTGCCTTCCAGTGGAGCATTGGACGTTTCTTCATTTATTCTTTTACTTGTTTCAGTCATTTGACTGTGGCCATGCTGGAGCACTGCCTTGAAGGGCTTTAGTCGAACAAATCGACCCCACAACTGATTTTTTAAACCTAGTACTTATTCTATCGGGGTCTTTTGCTGAACTGCTAGGTTACGGGGACCCAAACACACCAACACTGGTTATCAAGTGGAGATGAGGGGACAAACACAGACACAAAGACACACACACACACACACACATATACATACATACACACATGATGGGTTTCCTTCAGTTTCCATCTAGCAAATCCACTCACAAGGCTTTGATCAACCTGAAGCTATAGTAAAAGACGCCACAGATGCCATGCTGTGGGACTGAATCTGGAACCATGTTGTTGGGAAGCAAGCTTCTTATCACAGAGCTATGCCTGCACCATTGGCAACTTTTCTCCATGTTTTTGACTCTGGGCTGTTTTTCTGGTGGTCAGAAGGACAGTCAGCTTCATGGTTTCCTTTCAGATTGTGCAGCACCAAATGCCATCCTCTCTCTGGTCTTGTTGGTTTTGAACCATCACTGATGCTTCAGTAATCTTGCCTTCTTCTAGGTAGGGATGTTGGCCCATTTTTACATTTGGGAAAATGTGGCCCATATTAGTCCGGTCACTGACCTTTGACCCATTCAGCATGAGAGGCTTTACTAGGAGCTTGTTTCTGGGTCTTTAAGGGACACAAGCCACCACATCGCAACAAGGACTGTGAAAATTACAAGAAAACACACACACACACACACACACATATATATATATATATGTAGAAGGCTGAAGAGTAACACACGAGTTGATATGTACAAGGAAAATAGGACAAGGTAGAAAATTCTATATTGCCCCCTGACTGGTCCTGTGCTGGTGGCACATAAAAAGCACCATTCAAGCATGGTCGTTGCCAGTGCCATCTGATTGGCCCCCGTGCCGGTGGCACATAAAAAGCATCCACTACACTCTTGGAGTGGTTGGCATTAGGAAGGGCATCCAGCTGTAGAAACCTTGCCAGATCAGATTGGAGCCCGGTGCAGCCTCCTGGCTTGCCAGTCCTCAATCAAACAGTCCAGCATGGAAAGCAGACGTTGAAACATGATGGTGATGATGATTTATATATGTATCATTTTGCTGCTTTCAAACATTGATTTCTGGACAAGTTACAGTCCTCCCTTCTAGAGTATCAACTTCCGGATTTGACTACAACTTGTATCAACTTCCAAATATTTCTTCATGTGTGGGAGGGGAATGCGTGTGTGTGTGTGCGTGAGAGAGAGAAAGAAAGAGATAGAGTTAGACAGTCAGACACATACAGAGGAATATACTTGAAGACATAGACAGACAGACAAACACACACACGCACACATACACAGACTTTGTTGAAAATGGTCCTGTTTACATGTATCTCTGCTGAAAAAAAAAAACTTTGGAATTGTTGCCACTGTCTCCAATAGATGCCATAGCCACTAGTGTCAGACTTAAACTTGACCAACCACAGATGTTTAGGTGACAGATACCTAGGTAGCCTTGCTTCTGAAAAGTGTCCAATGTCATAGGTTACAATGACATTAAAGTGCCCCTTGCCTTCCCACCAGGATATCTGTCTGACATAATCCTGACCCCTCTGAACTATCCATAGATACTTAGTGTTGAAAACTTTGAAGCTTTTGGCAAAACAACTCTGTAACACTGAGAGATGAATCTGCTAAACTGTTTCTGTATCTCACTTTGTTTCTCTCGTCTTTCTTTTTTTCTCTCTCTCTTTCTCTCTCTGTCCTTGTATTTTTCTTTTTCTATCCTTGTTTGTCTATCTCACTTATTCTCTGCTTGTCTCTCTTCTTATCATTCTCTCTTCCTCTCTTTCTCTTTATGTATCTAACCATCATTGTCTGCTTGTCTATCCCTCTTATTGTCTGTTTATCCACTCTCTCTCTCCTTATATGTCAACCTTTCTTATCCTTGTCTGTCTCTTACTCTTCCTTTTTCTTTCTCATTGTTTGCCTGTTTATCCCCCTCCTTCCCCCATCTCTCTAGCTTAACTGTCTCTAACCCTTTGCAACTATTCACACTGACCAGCTGTGTATCTATATATCCTGTACATCACACACACAAATGAAATAAGTAACCAGTTGCTTGAAATCTTCACCAAATGAGTAATTAACTCTATTGATTTAAAGAAAAGTCAGAGGAAATGGCATATGATGTTGTGACAGTCATGCTGTCTTCACTCATTAGGGGAATCTAACTGGAGGAGAGGGAGTGAGGGGGAGATGAAAACCTGATTGTTGAGTTGTCTTGCAGAGGAGTTAGTGAGTGTGATATCTTAACTTGTACCAGGTCTACAATTTCTAGGTACAGTTTATAAATAAAATCCCCCCACCCTGCACAGAATTTTGCAGCCCATATGTCATATACACCTTTGACACACATACACTCACACATGCTTTCCTAAATATCTCCCCTCTTACACTGCAGGTGGGTTGGTATATTACATACTGCAGTGTGGTGGAGTCGGAGGCTTGTTTTAGAAATGAGTAATGTTGTTTCTGTTAATGTTGTCTCTGCTGATGTCATTGCTATTGTTCCTATTAGTGATGTTGTTGTTGTTGTTTGGTTTGTGAGGTGTGGGGATGGAGTCGGCCTTGATCTCATAGAAGCATGATAAAAAAAAATATAAAGAAAGGATTTATTTTATCTTATGCTCTACTGGTTTTGCCTATCCCAAGTCTGAGTTAGCTTGCTGGCCCATACAGAGTTAGCATTGGGACACATAGAGAACTCTCTCTCTCACACACATACACACACATACACAATCCCCAATAACCTAAACTAGTTACTTATTGAGCCATGGATGTAATAATAATAGTACAATGATGATAAAGGAATAATAATAATAATAATAATAATAATAATAATAAACACAATTTTCTTATGGTTTCTTAAACATTCTCTAGAACAACACTGTATAAATCCAAATATATGGTACCCTAGGCATAACACCTACATGAACTTCTAACTTGTTGTCTCTTGAGGTCTCTGGGTGAGACTTGGATCCAACTTGTACAAATGCAAAGTAAAAGTCAAACATAAAATAATAATAATGATATATATATATATATATATTTATAACATATGAATTACCAATAATGTTTTTGCAAATAGACATGAAGCCTTAAGAAAATAGTTATGTAAGATATTCAAAAATAACATTTTCATAAATAAATATTATGACATTTAATATATTATGCTGAAATATTTGTAAAGCAACCCCAACAGCAACAACAACATCTCTACCATCAGTCAAAGAAGTCTCAATGTGAAACGTTCAAGTTGCTGAAAATAGCTCTGTCTCAACCCTTTAGCATCCACATTAATCTGTCAAATGTGATGCTTATTTATTCCCATTGTTTTAAATTAATCATGTATTATCTTGTAGCTTCAAGATTTCGATGATGTAATTGTTTATTTTTAGAATGACATTGTAGGTTAGGTGTGAGAGGCCAGATCTGGCCAGTTTGAACATAAAACATGTAAAATATTTGGGCTGGAAGTGGTCGGGTTAAATGCTAAAGGGTTAAATAAGGGAAGGTCACATGAGATAATGTAGTCCTATATACATTATGAGTTTGAGTTCTGCTGAGGTTGACTTTGTCTTTCAGCCTTATGGAGTTGACGGAATAAGTACTAATCAAGATTTGAAGGCACGTGGCTTAAGGATTAAGCTGTTAAACTCATGATTGTAAGGTCTGGGGTTTGATCCTTGGTCTTGGTGGTGCATTGTCTCCTTGGGCAAGGTATTTCATTCTCATTTCATATCACTCCAGTCCACTCAGCTGAAAATGAGTTGTATCTTCTGCAGAGTGGTACCTTACATACTATTTGCCCCAATGCTGCAATCGGGGATGTGGAGTCAGAGTTGGAAACAATTAAGGGGTAACTGGATTTGGAGTCGGTAAAACTATACCGACTCTGACTCACAATATCTTTATTCTTTAATATAAACCAGTTATAACATATAGGCCTACTCAAAGTACAAGCGTATGCATATGCTTTATTAAATGTGTTGACCACAATCACTTAATTGCATAAAGAGGAGTCAGAGTCGGAGGTGCCAATAATAGAGGAGTCAGAGTCAAAGTTTTTTGTTTCTACTCCACAACCCTGGTTGCAATTCCAAGATATCAACAGCCCTTCATGGCTGCTATAGCACATTGGATGGATTGATGGATGGATGGACAGATGGACAGTCAGGTGGTCAAGTAATTGGGCTGTTTTTATTGGTTACCTCCACCACCATCATTGTTGTTATATGTTCAAATCTTGCTCAGATCAACTTTGCCTTTCATCCTTCCAGGGTTAATAAAATAAAAAACCAGTCAAGTACTGACATCATTAGGGATTGTATTGGATTGCCCATGTTCAGTCCACTGCAGGACTAAGGCTTCAGCATGTCCCCCTCCACCAGAGACTGGCTTGAGATCATACTCGTTTGATGAGCCTACCCTGTCACACTGGCTCAACATGGCTTGGCAGAGGGGTACAGTTTTTATACTCTTACCCAAGAGTAGTTAAGTTGATCACATTGACCCCAGTGCCCTACTGGTTCTGTAATCAACTTATTTCAGCCCTAAAAATGTGTAGACCTTGTGTCTGAGTTAGAAATTATACTCCCATTTAATATTATTCTTAATGTAGTCACAACTCCTAAAATTCTAGTGTAAGGGTGTTAGTCGATTATATCAATCCCAGTACTTTACTAGTACTTCATTTAAAGCCCAAGTGGGGTGAAAGGTAAAGTTGGTCTCAGCAGGATTTGAACTCAGAGCATAAAATGCCAGAACAAATACTACAAAGCATTTTTGACACCTTAACGATTCTGTCAATTACTGCCATTTGTTTCTAATTGAGGCACAAAACTAACGATTTTGAAATAGAGTCTTAATCAAATCTATTGACATTTTTACATGACTTTTACTTTATTTTATTAACCTTAGAAAGATGAACAGCAAAGTTGACCCTAGCAGGATTTATATTGAAAATATAACTTACATCATGAAGCATTTTGTCTGATATCTACCAATATTTCTCCTTTTGTTAACACGGTACCGGTACCGATACTTTATCTTACTGACCTACCCCACTCCCTGTAGTTATATTGTTATTTCTTATCACACTCACCTTTCACCAGTACCTGACTGATACTTTATTTGATTAAGCCCAGAATGATGAGAAACACATGGTCTTCATCAGTAAGATTTGAATTTATAATGAAAATAGACTGGCATGGCTGTGTGGTAAGAAGCCTGCTTCCCAACCACATAGTTCCTGGTTCAGTCCCACTGCATAGCACCTTGGGCAAGTGAAGTGTTTTCTTTTTTCAATTGCATGAACTAAAAGTTGGAAGAGGATGGGATAAACTACCTGCATTAACTTTCTATAAAAGCAGGTAGTAATTTTATGTTCTACTTATAGTGCAAGTTTTGAAGAGTGCAGTTTGATTTTAACAGTTATTTTTTCAAAGCTATAATGGAAGTGACAAAGAACCATATTCAACATATTTTGCTTAATGAATTCAATTAAGACAACAATGCAACGGAAAGTGTGAGGAATATTAATGCAGTATATGGGGATCAGACAATAAGCATAAGCCAGTGGTTCCAGAAATTCTAAGCTGAAAACTACAACCAAGACGACGAACCTTATCCTGGAAGATCTTTAGAGCTCAACAAGGACATCCTGCAAACCTTGGTGAAACAAAATCATATTGTAATTGTTGAGAAACTAGCAGAGAAGCTTGGATTTGGTAATTCAACCATTCATCAACACCTGCATACCATCAGCAAATTGGGTCAGTGGGTTCCTAATAAACTTTCTGAGTCTCATTGTGCACAGAGAGAGAATGTGTGCACTCTTCTTTGTTGTCACGTCTCACAAATGAACCATTTTTTGGACCAGATAGTAACTTATGATGAGAAATGGGTTCTCCATAAAAATGTCAAGCGCTGAAGACAGTGGGTAGGGAAAGGAGAAACATAGGCACCCCAGGCTAAAGAAGATCTTACCCGCGTAAGGTGTTGTCATCTGTTTGGTGGGATATGAAAGGTTTAGTCTATTTTGAACTTTTAAACCAAAACCAAACGATGACAAAGGAGATCTACTGTGAGCAGCTTGAGTGGCTTAAGTCAGCACTAGAAGGAAAATGACCCTCTTGGGTTTCAAGATGAAAGGTGTTCTTCCATCAGGATAATGCTTGGCCAGATACAGCGAGGATGGCATTGTAAAGGCTGAAGCAGTTTGAATGGGAAATGATACCCCACCCACCATATTCGCCAGACATTGCCCCATCTGATTATCATTTATTCTGCAGTCTTCAAAATTATTAAGACAGAAAAAAAAAAAACCCTGTAGACGTGGTCAGAACAATACTGGGGGAGTATTTTTCGTCATGGACAAGTGAATTTTGGAAGAAGGGCCTTGCAAGTCTACCAGATCGATGATAGAGTGTTGTAGAAAATGAAGGAGAGTATATTTTAAATTAAAAAAGAACTTTGTTTACCTTAGTTTTGAAAAATAAAAGAAGTATAAAAAGACGCATTATTTATGGGATGACCCAATGTATGTGTGTGTGTGTGTCTTTGCATCTGTGTTTGTCCCCCATCTCCACTTGACAACTGGTGTTGGTGTGTTTACGTCCCCATAACTTAGCAGTTCAACAAAAGGAAGGATAGAATAAGTACTGGGGTTGATTTCTTCGACTAAAAATGGATCTTTTTTAAAACGGGGGCCACATTTTTCATTAACGAAACACTTTGAAACTTGGATCACTGGTAGAATGTGTCATATAAAACATCTTTTTCTCTTAGTCTTCTTAAAAAAAAAAGAAATCCATAAATTATTCCATGTTAAAGTTGTCGTATTTCTGTAATTTCAACCAATCACTGACGTCCATTCAGCCGATATACATTAAGTGCCGACTACATAAACAAACGATTCTGAAACAATTAACCCTAACCCTAACCCTAACCCTAACCCTAACCCTAACCCTAACCCTAGGGTTAGAGTTAGGGTTAGGGTTAGGGTTAAAGCAAATTTAAAATGAAAAAAGCAAATAAAACGAAGAATCGTTTGTTTATGTAGTCGGCACTTAATGTATATCGGCTGAATGGACGTCAGTGATTGGTTGAAATTATCGAAATAAGACAATTTTTTACATGAAATAAATTCGAATACAAAAATATTTTTCTGTTCTATAACACAAAATAGATAAGTATACGAAGTTTGAAAGTCTTTCGGTACCAAAAGCACTACGTAAAACATTAATGAAAAATGTGGCCCCCGTTTTAAAAAAGATCCCTAAAAATCTTTAAGGTGGTGCTCCAGCATGGCTGCAGTCTAATGACTGAAACAAGTAACAGAATGGATGTACTAACAATAATGAATAAATATATGAATATTTTGATTTTCAATATTTTAGTTCACTATGATGAAAAGATAAGAAGTTATGAGTTGATAAATAAATATGAATAACTTCACAGAAACCTTTGTGCTTTTACACATAGCTTGACATTTTAGTAAATACAGGAAGTACAGCATAGTGTAGTGGTCTATGTACAAGTTAATAGCATATTAGGAGTGAGAGTGGCGGGGACGGGACTGGCCGTAAAGAAACTTATTGATATGGTATTGAGAGAGGAGTATAAAAAAAAGCTAAGAAACATAATAACAAGGTTTCCTTTATTATAATGCTATCATTAAAATGTCTCTCTTGCAAGACTTCCTTAAAAAAATATGTCCATTAAGTTTGTTTATTTAATTTCTACCATCATAACATTCCAACTGTTCCAAACTGTACCTGATGATCCATTCAAATGGGTTGATTAATATATACTTAAACAAAATGTGGTTTGTTTAATTTTTATGGGCTAAGACTGCTGTCAAATCTTTAAGTTTGTTCCCATATTTTATCCCTCATGCAGGTTTTTTCAAGTAGACATTTTGAAGTTCTATTCTGCAGGCATTAGCATTGAAGTATAATAACAATAAAGGCAGCGAGCTGGCAGATACGTTAGCATGCCAGGTGAAATGCTTAGCGGTATTTTGTCTGCCATTACGCTCTGAGTTCAAATTCCACCGAGGTCGACTTTGTCTTTCATCCTTTTGGGGTCGATAAATTAAGTACCAGTTGCACACTGAGGTCAATGTAATCAACTTAATCCCTTTGTCTGTCCTTGTTTGTTCCCTCTATGTTTGGCCCCTTGTGGGTAATAAAGAAATAAGTAATAACAATAATAATGGTTTCAAATTTTGGCAATTTTTATGGGAAAGAATAAGCTGATTACACTGTCTTCAGTGCTCAACTGGTATTTATTTAATCAACCCCAAAATGATGAAAGGCAAGATTGACCTCAGCAGAATTTGAACTTAGAACATAAAGGGTCAGAAGGAAAGCCGCATAGCATTTTATTCAACTTGCTAATGATTCTGCCAGCTCACTGTTTTAAAGATGATGTCGATAATCCTTTCTAATAGAGGCACAAGGCCTGAAATTTTTTGGGAGGGGATTAGTTGATTACACTGGTACTTAATTTACCGACCCAGAAAAGATGAAAGGCAAAGTCGATGATGATGATAATCATCATCATCGTTTAACGTCCGCTTTCCATGCTAGCATGGGTTGGACGATTTGACTGAGGACTGGTGAAACCGGATGGCAACACCAGGCTCCAATCTAATTTGGCAGAGTTTCTACAGCTGGATGCCCTTCCTAACGCCAACCATTCAGAGAGTGTAGTGGGTGCTTTTACGTGTCACCCACACGAAAACGGCCACGCTCGAAATGGTGTCTTTTATGTGCCACCCGCACAAGCCAGTCCAGGGGCACTGGCAACGATCTCACTCGAAAATCCTACGGGAGCCAGTCAGGCGGTACTGGCAACGGCCACAATAATAATAATTATTATTTCTTTCTACTATGGGCACAAGGCCAGAAATTTTAGTACTGCCATGCTAGGAATTTCTGGAAGTAGTACCAGGTCCAAATATCCTCTGAAACAGTGAGTTCGTCCTTGTCAGCGCCTAGAGTTTCCCTAAGAATGTCATTGTTCTTACCCATCACTATATTTCTGTATATTGATATTATAGAACTTCCACTGACCATATTTCTCAACTGGTAGAGGGCAGTGAGCACCTGATGACATTCCAGGTGCCAACAGACATTCACCATATCTTAGAATGTGGTGATTCCTAATATTGACAAAGGTACACGTCTTAACATTTAAACTGGCCAAATCTAGCCCCAAATTTTATACCTGTTTTATGTTCAAACTGGCCAAATCTGGCCTCTCTCCTATATCTAACAATGACTTTCAAAACATAAGCAATCACACCGTTGATATATCAAAACAACAAAGGTTATACATGGATAATTCAAATCAATGTGAATGAGTATGTATTACATTTGGCGAAGTAATCTGAACACTAAAGGGTTAAATGACTCAGATTTCAGTATTTTCCTAGTACAATTATTTCAATGTCTTAATGTCTCTGAAAGAAAGAAAGGCTAAACTGACACCAACAGGATTTGCACTGAGACTTACAAATAGACATAACTGAATATTTCCACTTTACTGTGTCTGGGGCATGCATGCACATTATGTATATATACTTTTATATAAATATATATATATTCACTTTACATATACCTATACACACACACACGAACACTCATCATACATATACATTGCATATATATGTACACCTATTAGAATTTGGTTGAAAAGACACATGCACTAAAGTTGCTCAAAGTAGTAGTAGTGTGAATCACCAGTTTTAAATGAATGTCTGTGATGGTGGTTGTGTGTGTGTGTGCGTGTGAGAGAGAGAGAGAGAGAGGGAGAGTGTGTGTGTGCATGTATGCATCTGTAGGAAATGTAGGGGAAGCAGGTGAGGTGACAGAAACAAACTTGGAATGGTGTTTGGTGCTGTGCATTGAATGACCTGGGATTTGTATGGAGCAAATGGATTTCATGCCAGAATAACAAAGGCAGGCCGTGTGTTTCAGAAGTTCATTTTGGAATCATGTAACCTTTGGTTCAGTCCCATTATGCAGCACCTTAGGAAAGTGTCTTCTATTAATAGTCCTGGGCCAGTCAATACCTTATGAAAGAATTAATATGGAAGCTCATCTTGTGTGTGGTGTGTTTGTCCCCACCACCGTTTGACAACTGATGTTGGCTTGTTTGTGTTCCTGTACATTAGCAGTTCAGCAAAACAGATCAATAGAAAAAGTACAGGACTTAAAAGTAAGTACAATGCCTTCCATTGGGTATAGTTTATTGTGGGTCTGTGGCTAAATCCACTATGTCCTGTGGAGGCGCAATGGCCCAGTGGTTAGGGCAGCGGACTCGTGGTCATAGGATCGCGGTCATAGGATCGCGGTTTTGATTCCCAGACCGGGTGTTGTGAGTGTTTATTGAGCAAAAACACCTAAAAAGCTCCACGAGGCTCTGGCAGGGGATGGTGGCGAATCCTGCTGTACTCTTCCACCACAACTTTTGCTCTTACTTCCTGTTTCTGTTATGCCTGTAATTCAAAGGGTCAGCCTCGTCACACTGTGTCACGCTGAATATCCCCGAGAACTACGTTAAGGGTACACGTGTCTGTGGAGTGCTCAGCCACTTGCACGTTAATTTCACGAGCAGGCTGTTCCGTTGATCGGATCAACTGGAACCCTTGACGTCGTAAGCAACGGAGTGCCACTCTGTCCTACCCGGAGGACATTAAGCTTAGGATGGTTAACTGAGCAGTGATTTGTGAGTTATAGAATGAAGCAGTGACTGCATCATCATCATCATCATCATGGTAGAGAAAGTGAGAGAAAGATAAGAAGTGAGAGCAAATGTTGCATGGTTTGAGTGCTTGCATTTGATACTGGTTTGCTGTGATGACTGTATTAATAACAGAAGGGAAAAGCATGTTACAGTACTGGCCAGAAGAATTTGAACACCCCTTAGTAGCATCAGTGTTGGTTAGTGTTGTTAGAGGTGGAGGAGATATAGTCAGAAGATGCCAAAGTTGTTGTTGTGGTTTCCTGTCTAGAGAAGATGAAGGAAATGTCCTGCAGTGAAAGCTATTTGTGAAATAATAATAATAATAATAATAATAATGATGATTATCATCATTATTATTTCAAATTTTGACCATCAATGTTGAGGGTATTGCCTAAGTCAATT
This sequence comes from Octopus bimaculoides, assembly GCF_046866305.1. Classification (NCBI taxonomy): domain Eukaryota; kingdom Metazoa; phylum Mollusca; class Cephalopoda; order Octopoda; family Octopodidae; genus Octopus; species Octopus bimaculoides. The sequence goes on along the minus strand of NC_142934.1, from coordinate 97,680,792 downwards.
ACTTTGGCTCCAGTACTTAACCGGTGCTTAATTTATTGACCCAGAAAGGATAAAAAGCAAAGTTGCCCCTAGCAAAATTTGAACTGAGAACATGAAGACAGACAAAATGCTGCTAAGCAATTTGCCTGGCATACTAATGATTTGCCAGCATGCTGCCTTATCATAATAATAATAATAATAATAATAATAATGGTTTCAAATTTTTCTACAAGGGTAGCAGTTTTGGGGAAGGGATGAGTTGATTACATCGATCCCAATGTTCAACTGGTAATTATTTTATTGATCCTGAAAGGATGAAAGGCAAAGTCGATGTCGGTAGAATTTGAACTCAGAACATAAAGACGTATGAAATGCCATTATGCATTTTACCTGGTGTGCTAACAATTTTGCCATCTTGCTGCCTTAGTAAATAACAATAATTTCTTGTAGAGCTTCTACAGAAAGTTTGCTTCTAAGGGATAGGAAAGATTATCAGGGGGGTTTTAAGCATTTGAAAGACTTTTGAAAGCTTGTCGGTAACTAAGGCTACCCAACATAAATTCTACAAGGAATAAGAACAAACCTGAGTTAAATCAATAGTAATGATAATAATCCTTTCCACTATAGGTGCAAGGCCTGAAATTGTCAGGGAGGGAGTTAATCAATTGCCTCATTCCCAGCGCTCAACTGGTACTTATTTTATTAATTTTGAAAAGATGAAAGGCAAAGTCGACCTTGGTGGAATTTGAACTCAGAATATAAGGTTGGACAGCATGCTAATGATTCTGAAAGCTTGCCACCTTAATAATCCTTTCAAATTTTGGCACTATGCCAGGTACTTATTTCGATGAAAACAAAATCATCCTCAATGGAATTTGAACTCAGAATGTAGAGACAGACAAAATACCAATAAGCATTTTGCCTGGTGTACCAACAATTCTGCCAGCTCACTGACTTGATGATAATAATATATTGTCTTCATCATTGTCTCCATGCTGGCTTGGTTTGCTTGGGTCATCGCAATCCAAGTCTGTTCTTACTGCCTTTTAGACAGGTCAGGGATCATGTCTGTTCCATAAATGTACTTTTATTTAGTTATATTATTTATTTCAGTTGATATTTACTGGCACACACACACACATACGCACGTACACACTCTCTCTCTCTCTCTCTCTCTCCCCCCCCTCTCTCATTCACACATGCACACACAGAAAATACAAATCATGATAAAAAAAAAGTTTAAAAAAATGAATAGTATAATTCTAGCTTCTTGTTTCTATATGATTTATTGTAAAGTATAATTTAGGCAAGTAGTAACAGCTTCAATTTTGAAAAAGACATTTAGTCTATCATTTTAACATGCTCTTTAAATAAGAAGGCCTCCTATTAACTAAAGTTTTTACCATTTAATAAACTGTTTGGTAAAATAGTCTGACACAAAATATGCTGGCAATTAGTCTTTTGAAATCCTTAATTTGGAAATAACAACCTTTTTGACAAGTATATTATAACTTGCAGCTTCACTTCTTTTGCTATTAGGAGTGAAATGTCAATGTTTGCCAGTTCTAGCGGAAGAAGAAGGTTATGTAAATAACACCCATATTATATAAGGAAAAAGTTAGTTGTTGCATAGAAATCTCGTAAGTTCCTCAATTGACATAAAACTTAAATCTGGCTATCCTACTATAAATTAAAACCAACTTCTTAATGTGATTTTTTAGTGTTTCTACTTTATTTCATGTTTGTATTGTTGGTTTTTAAGTTTTATTTTCATAAATAGGATGAAATTTATACAGCTGGTTTTTACCTTTTATTTTTTTTTTTATCATTTTATAAAAGAGGCATGCATATAAAATAAAAAGAAAAAGAAAACAGGGTACAAACATGACTGTATGGTTAAGAAGTTTGCTTTGTAACATCTGTTTTCCTTGTGCAAATCAATTCTATTATAACCTTGGGTTAATTAAGGATGAAAGGCAAAATGAATCGCAACAGAATATGAACTCAAGTCATAAGGAGCTAGAGGAAATGTTGCTACCAATTCTGCCGATGCTGCCTTACTGATTATATTAGTGGTTTCAAATTTTGGCACAAAGCCAGCAAGTTCAGGGTAGGGGGTAAGTTGATTACATCGATCCCCATGCTCCACTGATACTAATTTTATCAATCCTGAAAGGATGAAAGGCAAAGCTGATCTCAGTGGAATTTGAACTCAGAACATAAAGACAAACAGAATGTTGCTTAGCATTTCACCCAGCATGCTAACGATTCTGCCAGCTCATCACCTTCTTAGTAATAATAATAATGATAATCTTTCTACTAAAGGCACAAGGCCTGAAACTTTGGGGAAGGGGACTTGTTGATTACATCAACCCCAGTATGAAAATGGACATTGAATGATGATGATGATGAATAATCCTTTCTATTATAGGCACAAAGCCGGAAACTCTAGTGGTGATGTGGGGCAGTCAGCCTCAGTGTTCCACAGACACTTGTTTTATCAACCTCAAAAAATTGAGAGGCAAAGTCAACCTCAGCAGATGTTGAACTCAGAACATGGGTTGGAACAAATACCACAAAGCATTTTTCTCACATCCTAACAACTCTGCCGGTTTGCCACCTTAACAATGCTCTCTACTATAGGCACAAGGCCTGAAATATTGGGGAGGGAAATAGATGATTACATCGACTCCAGTACTCAACTGGTAATTATTCTATTGACCCTGAAAGGATGAAAGGCAACATCAACCCCAGCAGAATTTTAACTCAGAATCTAAGGATAGATGAAATGCTGCTAAGCAGTTAACCCAGCGCCAGCTTAATAATGATAACAGTAATGATAATCCTTTGTTATAATCACAAAGCCTGAAATTTTGTGAAAGGGAGCTAGTCAATTATATTGATACCAGAACTCAACTGGTACTTATTTTACCGACCTTGAAAGGTTCAAAGACAATATAAGCCTAAGTGGAATTTGAACTCAGAGCATAAAGATGAATAAAATGCTATTAAGTATTTTGTCTGGTGTGCTAATGATTCTATCAGCTTGCCACCTTAATAATGGTTTCGGATTTTGGCACAAGACTATTAATTTCAGAGGAGGGAGTAAGTCTACTATTCCTACCCCAGTGTTCAACTGGTACTTATTTTATCGACCCTAAAAGGATAAAAGGCAAAGTTGACCTCAGCAGAATTTGATCTCAGATCATAAAAACAGACTAAGTGTGTTAACAGTTTTCTCTTCAAAATTATTCATGTAGGCACAGGAGTGGCTGTGTGGTAAGTAGCTTGCTTACCAACCACATGGTTTCGGGTTCAGTCCCACTGTGTAGCACCTTGGGCAAGTGTCTTCTACCATAGCCTTGGGCCGACCAAAGCCTTGTGAGTGGATTTGGTAGACGGAAACTGAAAGAAGCCCGTCGTATATCTGTATATATATATATATATATATGTGTGTGTATATATGTTTGTGTGTCTGTGTTTGTCCCCCTAACATCGCTTGACAACCAATGCTGGTGTGTTTACGTCCCTGTAACTTAGCAGTTCAGCAAAAGTAACCGATAGAGTAAGTAGTAGCCTTACAAAGAATAAGTCCTGGGGTCGACTAAAGGTGGTGCTCCAGCATGGCCGCAGTCAAATGACTGAAACAAGTAAAAGAATGAAAGAATATTACCAAATGAAATTTCCTTTGGAATTCTTATAAAAAGAATCATTATCTAAGGAAAGCCTGCCTTAAGTACCCAGATGTTAGTAAAAAAAATACAAATTTGCTTTTCAGACTTTGAAAATATTATTTGTACACATTACGTTTTACACATCCAAAATAGCTACCAAACATACATACATACATTGTACAAGTGACACAACTGTAAAAAGCAAAAAAAAAAAAATTAATAAAAGTAAGAAGAAAAACATAACAAATTGAACAAAAGTAAAGAAAAAGAGTATAGTTCAATGAACATTTAGTGAATAAAACTATTTCAAATACTTGAACAGGTAGGTTTGAAGATAACAATAGTAACAAAAACAGCATTGGTGATTCATAATGAGTCAAACACAATAATCTGTTTATATTGTCATCACCATTTTGAACCTTTCTTTAATGCAAACAGGATATTTAGACTTAGCACAACTATAAGAATGAAAATGTAGTTGGGAGAATTTTTCAACATTAAAAAAAAAAAACTATTATCATGTTATACACACACATGCATATATGAGGGGTGTATGGAAAGTTTTGAGCCTTGAAGTCTTGTACCTTCATCAGAAGTCTTGTACCATGTTTTGTTTTTTTGAGGCTCAAGACTTTTTATACACCCTTCGTACATATATAATGTATATAATGTAAATATGTATACATTCTTTTACTCTTTTACTTGTTCCAGTCATTTGACTGCAACCATGCTGGTGCACCACCTTTAGTCGGTCTAATCGACTCCAGGACTTATTCTATCAGTTACTTTTGCCGAACCGCTAAGTTACAGGCACATAAACACACCAACATCGGTTGTCAAGAGATGGTGGGGGGACAAACATAGATGTATATATTTATATATATATATATATATATATATATACACAACAGGCTTCTTTCAATTTCTGTTTACTAAATCCATTTTCAAGGTTTGGTCGGCCCAAAGCTATAGTAAAAGACACTTGGCCAAGGTGCCATACAGTGGGACTGAACCCAGAACCATATGGTTTGGAAGCAAGCTTCTTACCACACAGCCACTCCTGCGCCTATATATATCTATATATCAATTTTTATTTGCCACTTACCCTTCACCATGCATGTTTTAAGTGAGCTCTATGTGGTTTAGTGGTTCATTTGACTCCTATATGTAGTGAAGCTGATGCTTTGCAGCACCATAATTATATTATAGATATATATATATTTACACACACACACACACACACACACATACACACACACACACACACACACACACACACATATTACTAGACTGCACGGTTCATGCTTTTGATTGCTACTAATATTACTAATATTACTAACATTACAGTTTCCATCTGCCACATTCACTCACAAGGCATTTGTCAATATTCATTGAAGCTGTAAACAACAATTGCCCAAAGTGTCACACAGTGGGATGGAACTTGCAACTATGCCAGCTTCTTAACCACACAGCCATGTCTGCATCTGTTATTTTTAAAAGAATAATTGAAACGTGTGGATGATGTAATGCATTGTATTGCTTAACCCTTTAGCATTTAAACTGGTCATATCTGGCCCAATATTCTACCTGTTTTATGTTCAGACTGGCCTGATCTGGCCTATCACACCTACCCTACAATGTCATTCTGAAAGTATACAATCACATCATTGATACCTTGAAGCTACAAAGTAATACACAAATTAAGAAATTAAACGGAACGCTGAACTCCAGACTATCAACTTAAACAACATTTATTCAGGTGGTAAATATATACATCATTAGCTCTTGTTGTTACAGCTTCTGTGTGTGTGAGCATAGTTGTTGGGACGTTGTTATGTAGATGTGAGCGAGCTGTCGAGTGTAAGTCCGAAAGATGGAGAGTGACAGCTATACACGTAAAGAGACTGTCTCCAGGTTGGAATGTTGGAGACACTGCTTGACACGTCCATGCTCTATTGCTGGCCAGCAAGAAAGAGAATGAATTGAGCGGGAACGTTTGGTTGTTGAATTGCACGCATGCGTGAGACTACGCATTCGCACAGCGTTACTACACATTTGACAGAAGAACCTGAATGCTAAAGAGTTAAGTAACAACTGTTTTAGACTTGTTTGATTGTTAGTAGAGGTGAAAAAGCAGCATTGCTGATTGACAGGTAGCGGTCTCATTCATGGCGCCTCTTCCTCCTGGTTCGAAGGCTTGTACCACCAAACAGCTGGTCGGCTCTGTCTGCTGGAACTGAAGCTAACACGACACTATTGGAAGGCAGGTTTAGAGAGGGCACAGGCTAAGATTATGCACCTTTTTGCCTCCGTTGGTCAGATGAAGTTTAGATAGTGTCATGTGACAACTGGCTGGTGCTGGCTGCTAGAGCCTACCAGCGAGCATTTAAAGGGAAATTTGGCAGGTTGGTCAGTCGCCCGCTGACACCCATTGACACTGCATTGAAGAGGCCAGGGAACAGAAGAAAAAAAGGAGAAAGAAGAAATGCACTCAACACCAGAGCTGAAGACACCTCTGAAAGGAGGGGGGAGGCGCCATGCTGAAAATGGTAGAGGAGTAGGAGCCGAAACCGAAAACGGACATGGTTCCTTCTGATGATGTCTATTAACCACTGGATCCTATAAAGGAGCTGTTGAGGTAGCAAACCACGAAACGTGGTTGGAATTCCAATAACAACCTTTCCACTGCTCTATGCTATGTAAGATATGTAAATTAGTCAAAATAACACTCCGTCAATTTGTATGAATTCTGTCAATTCAAATTAATTTTATTTTATTTTATTCAGATATTTAAAGAAGAAAGACTAGCGAAAATACCAAAATGGCAACTGCAGAGAACGTGTATGCTATGCCATTTATAAATGGTGAGTAGACTCTGTGTGTGTGTGTGTGTGTGTGTGTGTGTGTGCCTGCTAATTCCACAATGTATCCTCTCTGTATTGACTCTTGTACCATTCCCTGACCATATCCCTCAAACCATCTCCTCCCCTACCTTATCACCCTTGACCTCTATTTAAGCAAAAAGTTTGTATTTATTTGTTTTTGTCTGTTCAACCTTTGACATGAGGGTTAGAGTTAGGGTGGGAGTAAGTGTTAATTTTGGCTAATTACAGGATGTGTTTGATTCAGCTGTTCTACTCTTTGAATTCACTTCTGCTCTTCTGTATTCCCAGATGTGATGGGGGAGTATGTGTAAAGAATTGTTGGTGTTACATTTGTGGAATAGACAGTAGAAATATATGTCAGTGGTCATGGGCTGTGCTTTTGAGTGAGACGTAATTTACTCTTTTGCTCTTTTATTTGTTTCAGTCATTTGACTGTGGCCATGCTGGAGCACTGCCTTTGGTTGAACTAACTGACATCAGGACTTATCTTTGTAAGCCTAGTACTTATTCTATCGGTATCTTTTGCTGAACCGCTAAGTTTTGGGGGCATAAGCACACCAGCATTGGTTGTCAAGTGACAGGGGGGGGGGAACACAGACACACACACACACACACACACACACACACAGATATACAACAGGCTTCTTCCAGTTTCCTTCTACCAAATCCAGTCACAAGGCTTGGGTTGGTCCGAGACTATAGCAGAAGAACATTTGCACAAGGTGCCACACAGTGGGACTGAACCCAGAATCATGTGGTTGGTAAGCAAGCTACTTGCCACACAGCCGCTACTGCACCTATAGCCACTCCTGTATGACTATATTTTATCTTTTACTTGTTTCAGTTGTTAGACTGTGGCCATGCTGGGGTACCTCCTTGAGAAATTTCAGTCCTTTTATTTTTATTTATTTATTTATTGTAAATCTGGTATTTATTCTGTTGGGTTCTTTTACCGAACTGCTAAATTGCAAAGTACATAAATACACCAACACTGGTTGTCAAGCTGTAATGAGGGACAAACAGATACACAAAATTGTGTGTGCGTGCACGCACACACACGCACACACACACATACATAGATGACAAGCTTTTTTAAGTTTCCATCTACCAAATCTTTTCACAAGGTTTTGGTTGACTTGAGGCTAAAGTAGAAGACACTTGTCCAAGATGCCATGAAGTGGGACTGAACTCAGAACTATCTGATTGGGAAGCAGACTTCTTACCAAACAGCCACTCCTATGCCTCCAACCATGTTGACAGTGTATAGACAGTATGGCCAGTGAACTTGATGTGAATATACAGACAAATCAAGCTGATTTATGATCAAAGTCAATACAGCCATGCCCATTCCATCTGGATCTCTTCAGTTTTGCTCACAGATTTTTAAATTATTGTTTTTTAAACTAAAAAGTTTGAAACTTCATATACTGGTGTAATTTCTCACACTGAACATAGTTTATTTTCAACATTTTTGACAAAATTTCGTATTTTAGAAGTTATTTCATGTTAAAGTTCTATTTGGGTAATTTTAACCAATCAACAACGTGTATTCAGCTGAAGAAAGCTACTGCTGTATGTGATAGTAATGGAAGAGCAAGAACTTCTGGGTCATCTCTACTAAATGTCACCACTCTCTTTGTTCTATTTTATTTTTTATTGCTTGTGTTGCATGTTACATGCTTTTTTTGGGGCCTCTTTGTACAAGTAGTGAAAATGCAAATGTACAAAAAGGCAATTGAAGAGCAAACAAAAAAAAAAGCATGTAATATGCAACACAGGCAGTAAACAAAAATAAAATAGATCAAACAGAGTGGTGGCATTCAGTAGAGATGACCCAGAAGTTCTTGCTCTTCCATTATTATCGTATATAGCAGTAGTTTTCTTTGGCTGAATACACGTCATTGGTTGGTTAAAATTACCCAAATATGACAACTTTAACAGAAAATAACTTCTAAAATACGAAATTTTGTCAAAGACGTTGAAAGTAAACCATGTTCAGCATGAAAAATTGCACCAGTATACGAAGTTTCAAACTGTTTATTATTAAAAAAAAAAAAATCTGTGAGCGAAACTGAAGAGGTCCTTCCATCTTATTGAGAACTGATGTAGAGCTCTTGTTTTCAGCCTATATTTGGAGACACAATCAAATACTCTAAGCAGCTAGTGGAAGGGTTAGTTTCAATGTCATGCAAATGACGAAAAATTAGAGACCACAATGTGCAAAAAGTATTAATTTTAGGAAGGAAGGACAAAAGAAAAGAGATAGGAAGAGTGTTGTCTCTCTTAGTGTTTGTGGTATGATAGCAGTGGAAGCTGGGTGGCTAGTGTTACTGGATGAGAAAAGGAAGCAAACAATGCTAACAGAAGTGGTTAACATGACTTTGAAATCTGATCTGGTTCTTGTGTCTATGTAGGCATGTTTTACAGTTATCATGAAACTGACAGTTCCATAGGATGGCATAGGAAGCAAAAAAGAGAACAAAACAAAAAATCAGGAAAGTATGCAGATTTGTGGGAAGAATACGAAAGAAATGGGTGGAGGGAAAAGCTGAAGACAGTAAAGGTTGGGTGCAGAAGACTTTTAGGCCTTTCTGTTAGGACATGGATTGGGGTTTGGATGTGAGGATGGGTGGATTAGGTAGATTTGTGGGTAGCAGTGGTTGGTTCATGTTGGACAGTGCCGAAGTTAACAAACAACACTGAATGAGATATTAAGTAGGTCATTGAAATGCAGTAGCAGCTAGCCAGCGAAAGATGTACAGTACTAAATGGGCAAAACTTTGATGAGGTTTGGTGTAGTGCTGATGATCATCTGATGCTTGCAGTATAGGACTTCACTAGTGAATTTAATATTGAAGTTATTAGAATGCTGTTTGAGACAGATTTGGCTCACTCAAATACCTTAAGATTTCTTATATGACTTAGATATTGGCAATAGGAAGGACATCCAGCCATAGAAAATGTGCCTCAAAAATTCCACCTGACGCATGTGAGCATGGAAAAGTAGATGTTAAGTTAGTAATATAATAATCAGACAGTAGAAGAAAGGTGTGTTATGACCCTTTTCAAAAGTCATGATATTTAAGAAGTACCCACTCCCACCAGGAGTTTGATACAACATGCATGTTCAAAAAGGGGAAAATATTCTGAAGAAGAAGGCTCATCCATTGGCCCTAACAATAAAAATAAAGCAAGTAAACAGGAGTGGCTGTGTGGTAAGTAGCTTGCTTACCAACCACATGGTCCCGGGTTCAATCCCACTGTGTGACACCTTGGGCAAGTGTCTTCTACCATAGCCTTGGGCTAACCAAAGCCTTGTGAGTGGATTTGGTAGACGGAAACTGAAAGAATTCCGTCGTATATATGTGTATATATATATATATATATATGTGTGTGTGTTTGTCCCCCACCATCGCTTGACAACCGATGCTGGTGTGTTTACGTCCCCGTAACTTAGCGGTTCGGCAAAAGAGACTGATAGAATAAGTACTAGGCTTCCAAAGAAGTCCTGGGGTTGATTTGCTCGACTAAAGGCGGTGCTCCAGCATGGCCGCAGTCAAATGACTGAAACAAGTAAAAGAAAGAAAGAGAAAGAGTCATGTTTGTGGGGCTATGAAGTTTGCTTCACAACCACAAGTTTCAGAGTTTGATCTTAATCTGGACACAAACATGACTGGGGTTACGAAGCTTTCTTTACAACATCCAGTTCTAATATAGCTTCAGGTTAACCCTTATACTTTTAAGTGGAACCTGGTAGGTGGAACTTGTGTGGAAGCCTGTTGTGTATATACTTTGTAGGTTTTAATGTCTATTTTTCCATTCTATGCAAAAAGTATCCAGTCTACACTGGAAAGTGGTTGGTATCTGGAAGGGCATCTAGCTGTAAAACCATGCCAAGACTAACCTCACTTGTGCTTGTACCATGAAAAAGCACTCTGTCCACTCGACTGGGTGGTTGGTGTTAAGAAGGGCAGCTCCTGTTAAACCGTCCAACCCATGCAAGAATGGAAGGCGAATGTTAAACAATGATGATATTAACATTAAACAATGATGTGGCTGGAATAGAAATAACTGAGGTATTGTTTTACAGTTGGATGTTCTTCCTGTTGCTAAATCTTACATGTTTTTCAAGTGAGGGAGTTTTCATTCTATTTGTTTTGCTAGATTGAGTATGGACAGTACTAAAAATGATGAAGGCACACACCTTCCTCCTTGGTCAAGCTTTCATCAATTTGTTCATGTTACTCTTGAAAAAGAAAGTGAGGATGGAGAGAGAAGTACTGCTTCCAGCAAATTTGTTGAAAGGTGGATGAGAGTGGTAAACACGGTCCAAGTGAATGGGTCCTATTCTGAGCATACATCTTCAGATTAGAGGATAATTAGGAGAGGACATTCACCTTAGTTGTCAGAGTAATCATTGTTTTGTGTGTTTCCACTAAAGGCCCTCCAATGTTTCCTTTTGAGGAATTCTTTGTTTCTGTTATTTTTTTATTTTTTTACCTGCTTTTTCATTACTGACCTCAATGTTTTTGTCAACTCTTGGTGATTAATAATGAAAACATTATTATTATTACGAAGGTTGTGAGCTTGCAGAATCACTAGTACGCGAGACAAAATACTTCATAGCTTCTCTTCCAGCATTATGTTTTGAGTTCAAGTTCTGCTGTAGTTGATTTTGCTTCTCATCCTTTCATGGTCAATGAAAGAAGTACCAGTTGAGTGCTGGAGTTGATATAATCGACTAGTTCCCTCCCTGAAAATTTCAGGCCTTGTGCTTATAGTAGAAAGGATCATCATCATCATCATCATCATTATTATTATTGTTGTTGTTGTTGTTGTTATTATCAATAGTGGTGGAAAGCAGAATCAGTAGAACAGTTAACCAAATGCTATACTGTATTTTGTTACAGAAGCGAATTTAATTACCTTTTTGTACATTTTGATTTTGAATCTTGCAGTTGTAGACTTTACTTATCATTTTAATGAGGTCAATATAATCAACTGATACACAGATAGTGCAGCTGTGACTGCACTTCCTGCAAAGTATTCCTAAACAGTGAACAGATATGGGTAGCATTCAATAAATAACTTTTTTTAACAGTTTATCACTTTGACAGAGCTGCAACCCTGAGTGAAGCAAAAACCAAGACCAAGTGCCTAGCATCTAGAATGTTGTTAAGTGGTCTACTAGTCTGGAAACAGGATTGGTAGATATGCTACTCTAGCAGTCTTTTGATGATATGTGGCAAAGAGTGACAAACATTCTCAGGAAAATTGTGGACATTGATGAAAATGACCTAGCTAGTCTGTTCCAGAGGACTTTTAGATCGAGATCTAATATGAATAATTTTCAGAAGCCCTTAACCTGGCAGTACTATGAGAAATGCTACTAGTTTATGGTACACTACACAGGCATTGAAGTGCTGTCAAATGGGCTTATCCAAGATGCATACAAGGGCAATGAAACTGTTCTACATGCACTTGTTCAGTGTTCAGGCATTGCTATGTCAAACAACTACTGTTGCTTATAGGATGGATCCAGATGTCTGCTGAGTTCATCTTGATAATTGCTCTGTTGACATCCTTCAACTAGGCAGCAAAGGCAGTTCTATCTAATGGCTATCACCAGAGAAGTCGTACGGTGAGATATAAAGACAGACTTTCCTCTTTGGTAGAGCCCTCATCAACTTTTACAAGTTTTTCTTCAAAAATATGTGGGGGTGAAGAGGGAGATGCTGTCATTGAGTGAATTTATTGAAATGTGGGCGAGAACAGTGGAAATAGCAAGAATGGATGAGACTAAAGCAAAAGTCTGTAAGTGAAAGAACAACCATTAGAAAGGGCACTTGCTCTTTATGTTCAAGGTTTTGGATTGTGGGGTTCTTTGACTAGCCCTAGAGTTCCTCCTGTACCAGGGAGATAGCATCATCATCTGCTATTATAATACTGTATACCATGTATACTTCTATTTTAATCATTCAGTTTTATACAAATCCCAACACATTATGTCTGTCTTTGTATCATTCTCATCATCCTTGGTGGCAAATAAACAGCTAAAAGAAATCATTATTATTTTTATTATTATTATTTTTATTATTATTATTATTATTATTATTGAAGGCTGTGAGCTGGCAGAATCATTACCATTATGGACAAAATACTTAGTGACATTCTTCCAGTTCTTTACACTCTTGAGTTCAAATCCTGCCAAAATGACTTTTGCCTTTCGTCCTTTTCAGTTGATAAAATAAAGTATTGGCCAAGTACTGGGGTGAATATAATTGACTAACCTCATCCCCTAAAATGGCTGGCCTTATGCCAAAGTTTGAAACAATTATAATTGGGGCAGTGAATTAGTAGAACCATTAGAGAATCAAGAAAAATGCCTTAAGATATTTGTCTTGGGTCTTTGTCTTCTGAATTTGAATCCTTCCACAAACAACTTTGACTTTCACCCCTTCAGGATTGATAAAATTAAATACCAGTCAAGTACTGGGATCATTGATATCAACTAAACTACTACCTCAAAAATGTGGGTTCGGGTATTAGACAACATTCCTTGTATTTAGTTACAGCTCTTACTGTTATGAGATCAAATCTCACTAAGGTCAATAATCTCAATATGATGTTGTCTTAGACACATTATATCTAAAAACAAAAGACTAGATGGTAGTTATTATGTAGCCTTAATCATGTGTCTTATCAATCAAGCCTGTCCCGTGGCTAAACAACAATTTTTCACATACTCCTCCCTCATACTTTTACTACCTTAAAAAGCTGAATACACTGGATAATGAAGTCTTGATACACTGTTTAAATAAAAGACAGTTAGGATGAGCAGACCTATACACACAGTTATTGCAGCTGTGATCATCTCTCATTTTTTTAAAATCAAATTTTTACCTTGTACAGTGTATCTAGAATTACATTAGCCAATGCTCTGGTTGTACATTAATCACAGCTTGACTTTGATTAAAAGATATGATTAAAAACATAGCAATCATGACAATCCTAACTGTTTGTTTTCTAAGGTTTCTTTGGATAGTATTACAAAAAGTGCCCACTTCTCATCTGAAACAATATCCCTTGTGTATTGTTTATCTCTGATCTACAATTCAAATTGTACTGAAGTCAACTTTGCCTTTCATCCTTTTGAGGTCAATAGTATAAGTACCAGCTGAGCACTGGGGTCATTGTAAATAACTTATCCCCTCCCCTGAAATTGCTTCTTTCAGTTTCCGTCTAACAAATCCACTCACAAGGCTTTGGTCAGCCTGAGGCTATAGTAGAAAACACTTGCCCAAGGTGCCACACAGTGGGGCTGAATCTAGAACCACGTGGTTGGTAAGCAAGCTACTTACCACACAGCCACCCCTGTGCCTATACAGCCACTCCTGCAGCTCTTTACATTCTAAGTTCAAATCTCACTGAGATCAACTTCACCTTTCATCCTTTCAGGGTTGATAGAATAAAGTCTCAGTGAAGTACTAGGATGGGTGTAATCAACTAATTACTTCTTCCAAATTCCAGGCCTTATAGATATACTGGAGACAATTATTAGGGCATTGGACATGCAAAATTGGTGGAACACTGGACAGAAATGTCTTCAGAGTTTTCTTTTCTTTTTTTTTTTTTTTGTCTGGGTTTAAATATAAAACATTTTGAGAAAATGAACACTAGTCGAGTATTAGGTCAATTTAGTCAACTGAAAGTAGTGACCTTGTGTTTATGTTGCAGACCATTATTATTATTATTGTCACTCCTCCTCATCCATAGCTACCGGTCCTCGGCATCTGTCTTAACGTTCACATCTCTTGCAAACTGACCATACATTTTCTTTTCCTTCTATGCTTTTTCTTTTTTTTTATTCATTTCTTGTTTAAATTTTTCTTTCTGTTCATATTATTATTATCATCATCATCATCATCATCATCATTATTATTCATGTACTCACAACAGATTAGACTGTTGGAAAAGAAAAATTCCTAACATTGGGCAACAACAAATAACCTTAGATGCCAAGAACCCTCCTATGTATCTTAACTGTCCCTAATAACACTGTTTTCTGGAGCTGTAATAAACTGGGTTTTATGCCTATTTCCTCTATTAATCTGTTCAAATCTTTAGTGATAGTTCCTAATGCACCTATAATTACTGGGATACATTTTACCTGCACTGTCCAGTCTCTGTAACTCTATGGCTAGGTCCTGATACTTTGCTAATTTCTCTATAACTCTCATATTGATTTTCTCATCATTTGGGACGGTAAAGTCAATTATCTGGCACTTTCTATTCTCTTTACCTACTACTAAATATTATTATTATTATACACATTAACATACGGAACCTACCTACTACACATGCAAGGAGAATATGACCTGTCACAAGCAAAAAACGTCTATGAAATACCAACAGCTGGATTGACCAAATGCTTAAAAACAACGTTTCTAAGCTGTAGTTTATAACTGGTATAGCTTGTGTCTATGTTAAGAATCCCCTTAAAATTGCTGACCTTGTGCCAAAATTAGAAATAATTATCATTGTTATTATTATTATTTACATTATTTACAATTGATGGATATTTGTCCTCAACTTGTTTGTTGTTAACACGTTTCGGCTGATATACCCTCCAGCCTTCATCAGGTGTCTTGGGGAAATTTCGAACCTGGGTTCTCATCCCTAAGGTATTTTTCAATGTTATTATTATTATTATTCAGGTTCCTGCCTGGAATCGAACTCGGAATCTTGGGGTTAGTAGCCCGTGCTCTTAACCACTACGCCATATGCCCATGGGCAATAATGATAATAATAATAATAATAATAATAACATCGAAAAATACCTTAGGAATGAGAACCCAGGTTCGAAATTTCTTCAAGAAACCTGATGAAGGCTGGAGGGTATATCAGACGAAACGTTGTGTTAACAACAAACAAGATGAGGACAAATATCAGTCAATTGTAAATAATGTACATAATTCCTCATCTCTTAAATATAGAACTGTATTATTATTATTATTTGATGAAAACTCTCAGTTTATTTTGCTGGGTATGATGGAAAGTGTCAGTTGTCCACTGCCAGCAAACTAAGGTGACACTTGTTTACTGATCATGCTTCAAGAACCCTGCAGAGAAATCTTGCAGTTCCAAGCAATGTTGATTTTTGTAGGTGTTCTACCTTTTACATTTGTACCAATCTTTTTCAGCCATATTAATAGTTGAGTGCTGATACTTCCAAGTGCACCAATTACTAATTGTATCATAGCCACTTTCTTCATTGCCCACAACCTACTCCTCCTCCTCCTCCTTCTTCTTCGTCTTCTTCTTCGTCTTCTTCTTCGTCTTCTTCTTCTTCGTCTTCTTCTTCTTCTCCTCCCCCTCATCATCATCATCATCATCATCATCATCATCATCATCATCGTCATCATCAGCAACACCAACACTAACATATTGCCAAAAAATGTATTTTTGCACATATTTGTGTCACATTCCAGGAGATAACAATTATTAATTCTCCCCAAGCCTTCATTATTTAACTGTGGTTCGGTGTTTTATATACAAAAAATTGTTTGTTTTGTACTTGTTGAAATATGAAATTTATTTACCAAGCGAGAAATGTTAACCTTCCCTTCCAAACAATAACAGATGTCACCATCAACCACCTTTATCCTGTCTGGCCTTGGTTGGATCTGCAATAGAGAATTTCAAAACTTTTCATTTTTCATATCACGTCGTCATCGTCGTTTAACGTCCGCTTTCCATGCTAGCATGGGTTGAACGATTTGACTGAGGACTGGTGAAATCAGATGGCAACACCAGGCTCCAATCTGATTTGGCTGAGTTTCTACAGCTGGATGCCCTTCCTAACGCCAACCACTCAGAGAGTGTAGTGGGTGCTTTTACGTGCCACCGGCACGAAGGCCAGTCAGGCAGTACTGGCAACGGCCACGCTCAAAATGGTGCATTTCATGTGCCAGCCGCACAAGAGCCAGTCCAGGGGCACTGGCAACGATCTCGCTCGAAAAAAAAAAAATTCATATGTCACCTGCACAAGAGCCAGTCCAGGGGCACTGGCAATGATCTCGCTCGAAAATCCTACGATGGCCCCGCACAAGAGCCAGTTCAGGGTCACTGGCAACGATCTCGCTCGAAAAATTTTATGTGTCACCCGCACAAGAGCCAGTCCAGGGGCACCGGCAACGATCTCGTTCAAAAGGTTTCATGTGTCGCCCGCACATGAGCCAGTCCAAGGGGCACCTGCAACGATCTCACCCTCACAGGAGCCAGTCCAGGGGCACTAGCAACGATCTCGCTCGAAAATCCCACGAAGGCCAGCCAGGCGGCACTGGCAACGGTCACGCCCAAAATGTTGCATTTCATGTGTCACCCGCACATGAGCCAGTCCAGGGGCACTGACAACGATCTCGCTCGCAAATCTTACGACGGCCCCACACAAGAGCCAGTCCAGGGGCACTGGCAATGATCTTGCTCGAAAGATTTCATGTGTCGCCTGCACATGAGCCAGTCCAGGGGCACCGGCAACGATCTCGCTCGAAAATCCTACGACGGCCCCGCACATGAGCCAGTTCAAGGGCACCGGCAAAGATCTCACTCGAAAGATTTCATGATCTGATTTTACTAATTCTCTTTCACAGTTACCCCTAGCAAAAGCACACAGCACTTTCTTGCCCAACTCTCATCATCTTTTGAAGTTATACATTTATATTTACAGAGAACAATTGCCTCTTCAATATATTTCAGCTGATGATACTTTTGTCAAATCATCATTTAATATCTGTTGTCTGTGTTGGCATGCGTTGGAGGGTTTGACCAGGGCTTGTAAGCCGAGGGGCTGCATCAGGCTCCTGTCTGATTTGGCATGGTTTCTGTGGCTCAATGCCCTTCCTAACACCAACCACTGAGAGTGTAAGCTTATTTGTGTGTACTTATTCATGTAATACTTATTTATTTACATTGATGTGAATTAGCTATGCCTTACTCTCTAACTTTGAGATTTCAATGATGTGTTTGTTTACTTTTAGAATAATATTGTAGTGTAAATGTGAGAGGTCAGATCTGGCCAGTTTGAAGATAAAACAGGTAGATTATTGTGGCCAGATATGGCCAGTTTAAAAACTAACCCCTCAGTTTGCATGTGTTCTGCTTCTCATGCAAGTCAATATTACTTAGTCAATGGATCACACTCACCATATTTTTAGCTAGCTTCTGCAGATTTTCCCTGGTCAGTGCCTATGTTTCATCATCACATCTTTCTACACATACTTCGTGAAGTCTACTTTTGAATTAAGAGGGGAACCTTTCTCAACATCAGGGGCAACAACTCTCTGAATTGCTTTCACCTTTTTGTACAGTAGCCAATTTACATTGCAACCAAGTCTTGAGCTAATAAACACAAACCAATCCCTTTATCTAGCTAGATGGCTGAGCAAATTCTTTACTTCACTTCATAGGTACTTCTATTTTTAAGTATATCTGTAAAACTGATTCTCTGTAAGTTTATTTGAGATCTTACTGTGTCTTTTGTTATTGTTGTTGATGTTGTTTAGCTCCTGTTGAACTGTGAATGAGCAGACATATAATCAAAGATATTGCAGCCTAGACTATCCCACATTTTATCTAGGACTACCCTATCTGAGGTGGAGGCACAATGGCCCAGTGGTTAGGACAGCGGACTCGTGGTCATAGGATCGCGGTTTTGATTCCCAGACCAGGCATTGTGAGTGTTTATTGAGCGAAAACACCTAAAAAGCTCCACGAGGCTCCGGCAGGGGATGGTGGCGAACCCTGCTGTACTCTTTCACCACAACTTTCTCTCACTCTTACTTCCTGTTTCTGTTGTGCCTGTAATTCAAAAGGTCAGCCTTGTCACACTCTGTGTCACGCTGAATATCCCCGAGAACTACATTAAGGGTGCACGTGTCTGTGGAGTGCTCAGCCACTTGCACGTTAATTTCACGAGCAAGCTGTTCTGTTGATTGGATCAACTGGAACCCTCGACGTCGTAAGCGACGGAGTGCCAACAACCCTATCTGATGTGAGCTTCTTTTTCAAGATGGTAAGGTATGATTCGTGGGAGAGTTGACTACAATTTCCAGCAGATCAAACAACCATATAGCAGCTCCCTTGTGGGCTCTTTCACTGCGTATGCTATACCTGGTTCCTGTTTACTCCCTTCCTACTACTATGACACTAGAATTTCATATTCCCTGTTATTAACAAACACTTTAAATTTTGTCATGATGACCTTTAGTTCATTAACCCATAGATAATATATAACACTTGCAACATACACACATATGTACACATACCTCATATACATACATATATCATATCCATACATCATGTTGTTTATAAATGACATACTGTATTTTCTGGCATACAAATGAATGTAGTATTTAATGTAAGTATTCAAATATTGTCAATATCTTTCCAAATCCTGTTCTATTTCGCATGAAATTTTGGCCCTCCAAAGTTGTCTTGGTGTATTAGTTGACTTACCTTGTTTTGGATATAAATTTTGGCCTGAAAAATTCAACTTGTATGCCAGAAAATATGGTCATACATATGGAGATCAATACTCATTAATAGGCATTGGATGTTTCACTGTGCTTTTGCTTATCTCTGGTTTCTATAACATTAAACAAAGCAAATAAAGTCTCCAAGTTGAACAGCAGACCAATGCAAATCGCTTTACTTGCTGTTAGAAATGAGCTTAAAAGTGCAAACCAATAACTCATTCAATGATTAATAGTACTGTACTGAATTAATTATAGAGTTTCTTCTAGAATCATTTAGCTAACTGAACCATTTCAGTGTGGTGCAACATGACCACAGCTACAATTCAGTGTTGATAACAAGATAAGGATTGCTATTGTCTTGGCTATTTGAACACTACTTGTTTGCTTATCAAAGTTCTCACTTAGATTATACATTTTCCTTTCAAATATATTTTTATAAGATGTAGGAAAGCATTTTAATCACACACACACACACACACACACACACACGTATATATGTTTACTATGCATATGTCTTTTTAGTGAAAGACTGACACTTGAATGTCTCCTCCATGTGCATATGTTCTCTATTTGTACATGTTTGTGTGTGTGTTTACTGTCTTATTCTCACTGTCCTGTTCTTGTTTACACTATCACCCTCCGCAAAAAATTCCAAATTTTATTTAATTTACTTTGCGGGAAGGACTTTGCGCGTATTGTCCTTACCTTCAAAACGCAAAGTAGATGGAACAGGGACAACTGAAGAAGGGAAATATTCTTTATGTTGCATGTCTCATTTCTCTGTTTGTTTTTTTTTCGTTGTTCGAAAATGGTTTGTTTTCTGTCTTCGCCTTTGTGTTTTTGTTTCTCATTGTGTTTAACGTTTTTTGTGATGTCCTGTGCCCATATATGCATGTAGATGTGGGTATGTACATATATGTCTGGATGTATGCATGTATTTATGTATTATTTATGTTATTATATATATGTTATTATATATATAAAGAAAACGTATAGGTACATAGAAAGATACATATATATATATATATATATATATATATATATATATATATATATATATATATATATGTATCTTTCTATGTACCTATACGTTTTCTTTATTGTATATATCTGGTAAAAATATTTGTGTAACTATATCATCCTGTGTGTGTGTGCATGTCTACATGTGTCTGTATGTGCCTAAACATGTATATGCCTATGTGTTTTCTTTGTACACACACACACACTAACACACACATACACTAACACACACACACATGACCATATCCTTGTGTATTTTTGCTATATTGTACTAGCTTACTAGCTTATTTATCATCAGTCTACATACAGATCATAGGGCAACTAACTTGATAGATTTACGACCTTACCCCCCTCCCCCACACAATTTCTTTATCCTTCTAAGACCATAACATCATGTTCCCTTAGATTTTAAATTCTTTCCCTTCCTGTCTATCTCCAAAACTTTTTTTTTTCATGTGTGGGTTCTGAATGTCACACATCTGCAGCTGTTTAACATATATATTCTCTGTATATTTTTGTGTAAGGACTCGTAGCCTAGTGGTTATAGTGTTGCGAGATTGTGGGTTCAATCTCTGGACCGGGTGGTGTATTGTGCTGTTGCACAAAACACTTTGTCTTGCAGTGCTCTGCAATCACTTCAATACCTGATGTGCGGTACACTGTGCACCTGTTCATGTAACATCAATTTGTTGGAGGGATGGGGATGGAGCTAATGTTCAGCACACACATTTGATCACAATAAATAAATCATTTGTATGCAGGTTGTCCAGCAAGAAATTGCAGGTCGTCTTTCTCAGACCATGAGAGACTACACTTTTACTCTTTTACTTGTTTCAGTCATTTGACTGCGGCCATGCTGGAGCACTGCCTTTAGTCAAGCAAATCGACCCCAGGACTTATTCTTTGTAAGCCTAGTACTTATTCTATCGGTCTCTTTTTGCCGAACCGCTAAGTTACGGGACGTAAACACACCAGCATCAGTTGTCAAGCGATGTTAGGGGGACAAACACAGACACACAAACATATATACATATATACATATATACGACGGGCTTCTTTCAGTTTCTGTCTACCAAAATCCACTCACAAGGCTTTGGTTGGCCCGAGGCTATAGTAGAAGACACTTCCCCAAGGTGCCACGCATTGAGACTGAACCCGGAACCATGTGGCTGGTAAGCAAGCTACTTACCACACAGCCACTCCTGTGCCTACTATTCATATTTCTTTATGCATCTTTTATCTTTTACTTGTTTCAGTCATTTGACTGGCCATGCTGGGGCACCACTTTGAAAGGTTTTAGTTGAACAAATCGACCCCAGGACTTTTTTTTTTAAGCCTGGTATTTAATCTATCAGTCTCTTTTGCTGAACCGCTAAGTTACAAGGACGTAAACATACCAACACCAGTTGTCAAGGGGTGATGGTGAAGATAAACGTAGACACAAAGACACACTCACATAGATATATACATATATATAACCCGGACTTCTTTCAGTTTCCCTTTACCAAATCTACTCACAAGGCTTTGGTCGACCCAAGGTTGTAGTAGAAGACACTTGCCCATGGTGCCACACAGTGGAACTGAACCCAGAACCATGTGTTTGGAAAACAAGCTTCTTATGACACAGCCACACCTATGAATAGTTATTTCCATATGGGTTTCTTATACACCTGTGTATATATACATACAATTATTCAAATCTGCAAATTTTCTGGGTGTGGCTTCTGTCCCTCTTATTCTATGCACCATGACTTATGTATTTTTCATCATTTCAATGGTAACTTTTTCCATGTGTTTAAATCATCACAATTGTGTATCATATGTCTGCGATGCCACTACATCAAAAGTCTTCCCAAGTAAGCATGAGTTCTCCTGCTGCCTTGCCACTTTTTCCCAATTAACTCTTGATATATTGTCCATCCATTGCATTCTTTGGCTGCCACTTGATCTACTGCCTTCCTTCCATGAGTAAAAAAGAGAGACAGAGACAGGTAGAAACAAGGAAAATTCCACTTGTATTTGAATACTATGCAAATATTCTTTCTTAAAACTTTTCATTTAATTTTTCCAAACTTTAAGGACAATATGAAACACTGCAGGAATGCACCTTACCTAACACATGAAATATGTGTGTGTATATATATATATGTGTGTGTGTGTGTGTGTGTATGTATGTATCTGTATTTGTATGTATGTATATATATGTATTTCTCCTTTTATGTGCATTTTCAGTTCTAAAAAACTGTACCCCTCTTAAACTCCATTATTTTCTTCGATTATACTATTATTTCTCTTTTTCATTTTATGTATTCTCTAATAAGAGTCCTGGCTGTCCATGCAAACTCCTATATACTGACAATTTAGTTTGCATATCTGAATCTATTGTGCAATTAGATGGGGAATTCTAGGTATGGAAGTTCAGCCTAGAATTGAGAGGCCTTAAGATAAACTGAGCAAAGACTAAGGTTTCAGTAAGTAGGAAAGAAAAGACTTGGGTATCTTTAGGGAAATGCTTTGCTTGATGCAGAGCAGGTGGTTTCTCTGAAAGTATAGTATGTGGTGTAAGAATGGGTTGGGAGAAGTTCAGGAAGCTACTACTGCTGCTCACAAGAAAAATCTGTTCCTTTAGAGAAAAATGTAGATTGTATAATGCTTGTGTTACAACTGCAATGATGCATGGTAGTGAGACATAGGCCTCGAATGCAGAGGACTTGAAAAGACTGGAAAGGAAATGAAGTTAGGACACTGTTGGATGTGCAGAGTAAGTGTTGGATGTGCAGTGTAAGTGTAAGATGTGCAGTGTAAGTGTTGGATGTGCAGTGTGAGAATGACAAAACGCAGGTATGTTAAGAGTAAAATTGGTCATAAGAGAAACCAGATATTGTGTGGAAAAATGGGGACTGCACTGGTATGGACATGTGTTGCATATGGATGAGGACAGCTGTATAAAGAGAGTGCTGATGGAGCTTGCAGAAGAAAGAGAACTATGAAACATGGAATGAATTGTTGAAGGCTGATCTCAGAACCTTGAACCTCATGGAGGAAGTGACAAAGGACTCGGATGACTTGCAGTTTGTGGTTCTTGAGAAAACTTGCTCATCTCTGCAAAATAGATTCTGGAAGCATTATGTGTTTATGTATATATACATTTGTAGAACTGGGCTTCCCTCACCAATTCAAATTACATCATAACTCACTTCAGCTTGTCAATCAGTTGATGCTTAAATTGATCCTAGAAAATTTTTCAACCACTCCTGTCCCCAACAAAAATTAGTTTTGTACTTAATTAAAAGGATTCATCAATATATTGATTTAGTCATCATAATTCAAGCTAATTCTTGCCTGAATCACAGGAATGAATAAGGATTGTTCTTAGACATGATCAGTGTTAGTAACATATAACACACTGCTGAGCATTTTATTGTTTGATTAGTACCCACATCAAGGTCAAAGACATAAGTCTGTGTTGGTAATAAACAACATACGGTTGACCTCTTGAATGTTTGAGGAATATCCTATTGACACAGATTTAAATCAGTGTTGGAACAAATATTGTACAGCTGATTCCTGGAGTTTTATGCCATTACTCTATGAACACAGACATAAGTTAGTTTTGTAACAGATTACATACAATTGATTGTGTGAATATTTGGCCAGCACCCTAATTTCCAAAACTAATCTACACTTTATTTAGTTAAGCTGAAAGAAAAGTTTAATTAGATCTTATTTGTAAAGTATCCTTTTAATTAATCAATTACTTTAATCAGTTAACAATGGTATTTATGTTGTTATTTATCTGTCTCTTTTTATCTGCTAGACAATCATGGCTACGCATATGATATGGACCAAGGGGAGAGCAGCTATGAGCTTCATAATATTGAACCATCCCAGTTTTCACCCTCACAGTCAGACAGTTTCACGGAACAGTTGATCCAGAACCTTCCCAGCAACAGACTCAGTAAGGAGACATTGATTTTGTTTTTATTCTTATTTATTTACAGATATATCTACATGCACACACACACGCACACACACACACACACACACACACACACACACACCTTTATGCATACATCTAAGTTCAAATGTATACATACATACAACACATACACACAGTTTCAAATGTGTGTACATACAGCTTCACATACACACATGCAGCTGCACACACACACACATGCAGCTGCACACACACACAAATACATAAATTTTCACATGTACACATTCACATACACACATAATGTTCAGCTTTACATGCATATACACACATATACAAGTGCATGTGTGTGCAAGCACAGACACAAAGACATACACACATACAAATTTTTCCATCGTCACATTCTCACAATTACACATGCATATGCAGACACACACATTGTCAAATAAATTAGCATTACATTTGACAAAATAATCTAGATGCTAAATGGTTAATAAACTAACTTTCATTATATTTAAACTGCTGTTTGGAATATAAATAAACAAAAGGCTCTGACATGAAAATTATGATAGATGGTTTTAACCCTTTTCCTGATCTGTGTATCACACATAATACATAGGACATATTACCCTGGTATCCATGCATTATTTATGATACACATGTTTCACTGCCATATAATAACATTGATTCAACAGTTGCCATGAACTGCTTGATTTTGATTTGCCTGGACAATTTGGAGTTCCAGATTTTTAGTTTGTGACAGGCTATCCATGCTTGTGCCTTCCTGATCTTGATGTCTGCTTCTGAATTGCTCACCCAAGAAATTATCAAATGGGCTAAATGGAAGCTACACAAGAATGCTATGAATTGCCCTAAATGTGAAATGGCAGCAATGCATAACAAATGAATGCCTTTATAGAAACCTGCCAAAAGTTAGCAAGAAGACTGGGCAAAGACAGCTGCAATTATCTGGTTACTATGTGTGCCACTCTGAAGTGGAAGCATCCAAATTAGTCTTGTGGAACCCACTTCATGGTGATGTAAGAAGAAGAAAATGTTGTCACAATTAAGACAACTTGATTGCAGACACTGGCCTGGTATGTATCCAGGACCTTGAAGTAGTGATGATAGACTGAGAAATGAGGCAGCCAGACTTTATTGCTGCTGCCCAGGTTGGAACCAAGCCATAATAATAATAAATATGATATACATTCCCAGTTTCATTCAGTTACCAGAGTAACTTGGGACTTTTGAAAGAAAAGCTTTATATTACTCAGAACATCTGAAATAAGGCCTAACTAAAGTCTGAAAACAAGCTTGGATGTTTAGGACAAAATTATGCAAATAATTTGGACAGTTAAAGGGTTAATTTAAATTTGAATATTTCAAAATGAGTTGTTTGTATTGTGGGGACAAATTAGTCCTTGATGGTTTGGTGTTAAAAGAGTTAAACTCACATTCATAATGTCTCTGCAGCTTTGTCTACTAATAAAATGATTTTTTCTTCTAGTGACTGACCTTTCAAGAGCAAGAGATGGAACACTAAGATCTAGATCAACAACTAACACTATTAAAAAACGAAAAACTTTCCGATCAAAATCTTTGATGTATAAAACTGTGAGGATGCGACAAAAAGCAACCAGCAAAGACATTCTGCAGAAGTTAGAATCTGACGAACTAATAGACGATGGATACCTAACAAGCGAAGGCAAAGATGCATTAAACGCCATGCCAGTGAATCTAAGCAATAAGCGAGAAGTCATGTAAGATTGAGAACATTTTTTATTAATATCTTATTTGGATGAAGTAGTGAGAAAGGATTTTCAGACATTGAACTTTACAGAGGGGATGACAGGGGACCAAGATTTCTGAGTTTTCTGTGCTTGAGAAGACACATCAAGCTAAGTAAAATTGAGGTTGTCCTTGCATACAGGCATGTCCCTTGCATCCTTCTTCAGCTGAACATTTCTAATCTTGTAGCAGGGGGTGGATGCTCTGAAAGTGTAGCTGCTAGAATAAGAATAGCTTGGGCAAAGTTCAGAGAGCTCCTACCTCTGCTGGTGACAAAGGGCCTCTTGCTCAGAATAAAAGGTAGACTGTATGATGCATATGTACGAACAGCCATGCTACATGGCAATGAAACATGGATCATGACTGCTGAGGACATGCATAAGCTTGCAAGGAATGAAGCCAGTATGCTCTGCTGGTTGTATAATGTCAGTGTGCATACATGACAGAGTGTAAGTGCCACGAGAGAAAAGTTGGATTTAAGAAGCATCAGATGTGGTGTGCAAGAGAGACGACTGCACTAGTATAGTCATGTGTTGCGAATGAATGAGGACAGCTGTGTGAAAAAGTGTCACACCGCTGCAGTTGAGGGAACCTGTGGAAGAGGTAGACCCAGGAAGACCTGGGATGAGGTGGTGAAGCACGACCTTCAAATACTGGGCCTTACTGAGGCAATGACTAGTGACTGAGACCTTTGGAGATATGCTCTGCTTGAGAAGACCCGGCAAGCCAAATGAGACCATAACCCGTGGCCTATGCCAGTGAGTGTAACCAGCCCACTTATGAATACCCCTCGTTCATTGGACAATAAAGTTTGCTTGCGAAGACCTGTTGAGGCAAGTGAAATCAAAATCAAAATCACTGATGTGACCGATGACAGTGGTGCCTGATTGGCACTCGTGCTAGTGGAATGTTAAAAGCACCATCTGAAAGTGATCGTTGCCAGGGCCACTAGTTGGCTCCTGTGCTGGTGGTATGTAAAAAGCACCATTCGAGCATGATCGTCGCCAGTGTCGCCTTACTGGCACGTGAAAAAACCAACATTCGAGCGAGGTCATTGCCAGTGCCGCCGGACTGGCTCCCGTGCAGGTGGCATGTAAAAAATACCTTTTGAGCATGGTCATTGCCAGAGCTGCCTGACTGGCCCTTGTGCCAGTGGCAAGTAAAAGCACCCACTACATTCTCGGAGTGGTTGGAGTTAGGAAGGGTATCCAGGTGTAGAAACTTTGCCAGTTTAGATTGGAGCCTGATGCAGCCTTCTGGCTCGCCAGTCCTCAGTCAAGCCATACAAGTCATGCCAGCATGGAAAGCAGACGTTAAATAATGATGATGATGATGATGATGATGATATATATATATATATATACACATACACTAGAGACATCAAATACAGAGAGAGAGAGGTGTATGTATACAGGTGTGCACATTTTTGTTATTACTGCAACTCATCCAGTGGGCTCCCATTTACTTTCTGTGTACTCACTATTGCTCACAATGCTTGAATCCACCTGAGACTATACTATAACTCACTTTCCCAAGGTGCATTGTAGAAAGAACCCAGTTCTTATGATTATGAACTAGTTTTTAAATTTTTTTTTACTTCTTTGTTACATCCTCATAAAGCAATATATCTACCCCAACACATTTTGCCCAACATTCTAGTGATTCTTTGAGGAACTGAAAGAATATAAAGGGATGTAGCATAAAGGGATCCAAGAACATAACAGGATGGAGTTAAATGTCATACCAAATTCTGTTTGCCACTATACTGAATCCTCTGATAGATTTCATTATTGAAGCTAATTATAATTTTTTCTCTTTCTCTTCTATTTCCGCTCGACACACCATTGCAACTATTACATTAAACAACTTTGCTATTTACTACCAAAGACGAAGTTTAACTGACACGATAAGGTCAAAAGAAAAGACATTGTCGACTGATGTATGGCTTCGCTCAAATATACAAGGGGTAAGTTATTTTAGTTGTTTAGTTGTAATCAATGTTTAGTGTTGATTCCAAACTCATTTTGGAATATAGCTGGTTTACAATAATGGTTTTTCCATATACTCTTTACTCTCTTTTACTCTTTTATTTGTTTCAGTCATTTGACTGCAGCCATGCTGGAGCACTGCCTTTAGTCGAGCAAATCGACTCTGGGACTTATTCTTTGTAATCCTAGTACTTATTCTATCGGTCTCTTTTGCTGAACCGCTAAGTGACGAGGACATAAACACACCAGCATCAGTTGTCAAGCAATGCTAGGGGGACAAACACACACACATATACATATATATACATACATACAATGAGCTTCTTTCAGTTTCCGTTTACCAAATCCACTCACAAGGCTTTGGTTGGCCCGAGGCTATAGTAGAAGACACTTGCCCAAGGTGCCACGCAGTGGGACTGAACCCGGAACCATGTGGTTGGGAAGCAAGCTACTTACCACATAGCCACTCCTGATAAAAATGAAAAAATATAAAAAAGGGTTTTGCATGATCATGTATAGAGGAATATATTATTTAAAAGAGTTCCAACTCTTTTTTTTATGTTTTATTTATATTCTTATAAAATTAATGTGGGATATAGAATATGGAATATATAATATAAATAGTAAAATGAAATGAAGTATTAAATGTCTTATTGAATATATGAAATATTGAGTATTAAATATAGAGTATTAAATATATAAGGACTAGTATGCTTTCCTGCCTCATGGCAGTCATCAAGGTCCCATACACATATATACGGACGTATGTAAGTATGTACGTACATACATACATACATACATGCATGCATACATGCATACATACATACATACATACATACATACATACATACATACATATGCATACATGCATACATACATACATACATACATACATACACACACACACACACACACACACACACACACACACACACACACACACACTCACACACACACATACAAGATGCAGTATAGTCAAACAGTTAAGAAATTTCCCAGATTTGATTCTACTGCATAGCATCTTGAGCAAATGTTATAGCCTAGAGTTGACCCATACTCTGTTAGTGAAACATGGATATACAGAAACTATATAGAAACCCGTCAAATGAATCATAGCTGTAATTCAAGAGGTACAGCCTGGTCACACCCTGCAGATTCTAAGAATTATGTTAATGATACAATGTAGCTGCTGGATGCTCAACCATGTACATATTAATTCAGGCACTGCCCACATGGCATAACAACACATGGTATGTGGGCAGTGTGTGAAGATTGTGCTGAGACACCAGACATGCTAAAAAATACTGTCTGGCATACTTTTATCGCATGAAACTAATAATAGCACATAAAAATGTACATTATCTTTGTTAAATAATATTTGTCTCTCACCAGATGGAGCACATTGTTTGTTGATCTTAGCATCATGGAACAGTACACTTTATATATATATATATATATATATATATATCGCTCTGTATCTTTGTGTTAGTTTCTTTATATATATATATCTCTGTATCTCTCTTTATTCTACCCCATCATTTTTCTCCTAACTTATTTTCCATTTATCTCTGTATTTCAGTCATGGAGTCGGTTCAAGAGACGTCTCAGGAATATGACCTACTATATAGGTCTATGGCAATCAGTCATAAAGAAAATTGAGGGACTCTTTGGAAGCAGTGTCACCTCTTACTTCCTGTTTCTCAAGTGGCTGTTCTTCTTGAATGGTTTTACCTTCTTTTTAATGTTCTGTTTCCAAGTTCTTCCTCAGTTGCTCTACCGATTTCTACAAATGAAACCCAGTGGATACAAAAACAACAGCGAATTTGAAGTTGTAAACGTATTTAATGGCAAGGTGAGATAGATGTGTGTGTGTGTGTGTGTGTGTGTGTGTGTATGTGTGTGTGCATGTGTTTGTGTGTGTCTGTGCATGCACATGTGCAAATGTGTGTTTGTGCATGTTTGTGTACACATATTTTCAATAGTGTGTGTCCCTATAAATATATATGTGTGTGTGTTTGTACATATCTGAGTGTTTATAGGTGTACTAGCAGAAAGACTGCCCTACATATATATATATATATATATATATATATATATATCGACTGACTGGCCTTCGTAGGATTTTCGAGCGAGATCGTTGCTAGTGCCCCTGGACTGGCTCTTGTGTGGGTGGCACATAAAATACACCATTTTGAGCGTGGCTGTTGCCAGTACCGCCTGACTGACGTTCGTGCGGGTGACACGTAAAAGCACCCACTACAATCTCTGAGTGGTTGGTGTTAGGAAGGGCATCCAGCTGTAGAAACTCTGCCAAATCAGAATGGAGGCTGGTGTTGCCATCCAGTTTCACCAGTCCTCAGTCAAATCGTCCAACCCATGCTAGCATGGAAAGCGGACGTTAAACGATGATGATGATGATGATATATATATATATATATATATATAGAGAGATAGATAGATAGATAATAATATTAGAGATAAAATTCAAAATTACAGGTAAAAACTCAATTAAAATCAATTTATTAAAAATTGAAATTAAATTAAGTTTCACAGTATAAAATATATATAAATATATAGTTTTAGGGAAAAGAACCAAGGTTCATGAACTCATCGATGAAAATCCAGTCACATATAGAAAAAATAATAATTAAAAGCACAATAAGTAAGTATAATATAATACAAAGTAAATATCATAAGATAAAGATAATAAAATGACTAGACGTGTTTCATAACCAATTTTCAAATAGAAAGAAAATTTAAATCGATTAAAATCAATTAAAAATATCGAAAATCAATTCTATTCAAAAATATAGCTAATCTTTAGGTCAAAATACAACAATAATAATAATAAAAGAATGTATATATCAACCAACAATAATGGTTACACCAGACTCCAATCTGATCTGGCAGAGTTTCTACTGCTGGAATGCCAACCACTCTGAGAGTGTAGTGGGTGCTTTTTATGTGCCACCAGCACGAGGTCCAGTCCAGCGGTACTGGCCACGGCCACGCTCAAATGGTGTTTTTTTATGTGCCACCTGCACAGGAGTCAGTCCAATGTTTTGTTCATATGCCACCGGCATGTGTGCCAGTAAGGTGAAGCTGGAAATGATCACGCTCAAATGGTGCTTTTTACATGCCACTGGCATGGAAGTGAGATTGCTGCCAGAGCAGCGATCTCGCTCGGATGGTGCTGTTAGTGCTCCACTGGCACAGGTGCCAGTCTTCGAATTTGGTTCAGTTTCAGGTCTTCAAAAGTTGATGTCCTGGAAAAAGATGTAAGGGCAGAAATTTGTGTGTGTGTTGGGCAGGGGTTATGAGATAAGGTTAGACAGGTGTGTTGGCTTGGAATGAGATGAGTTGGGGCAGCTGTTTTTACAGGGTCTTGTGTCCAAAGAAGGAAAGGTATGCATAAGTAGGCTGGCTACACCCCTGGTAAAGGCCACGGGTTATGGTATCACTTGGCTTGCCGGGTCTTCTCATGCACAGCATATTTCCAAAGATCTCGGTCACTAGTCATTGCCTTGGTGAGGTCTAATTTTCGAAGGTCATGCTTCACCACCTCATCCCAGGTCTTCCTGGGTCTACCTCTTCCACAGGTACCCTCAACCGCATGGCTGTGGCACTTTTTCACACAGCTATCTTCATCCATTCTCGCCAAATGACCATACCAGCGCAATCGTCTCTCTTGCACACCACAACTGATGCTTCTTAGGTCCAGCTTTTCTCTCAAGGTACTTACACTCTGTTGAGTATGCACAGACATTACACATCCATTGGCGCATACTGGCTTCATTCCTTGTGAGCTTATGCATGTCCTCAGCAGTCACGGCCCATGTTTCATTGCCATGTAGCCTGGCTGTTCGTACACATGCATCATACAATCTGTCTTTTACTCTGAGCGAGAGGCCTTTTGTCACCAGCAGAAGTAAGAGCTCTCTGAACTTTGCCCAGGCTATTTGAATTTTGCCCAAGCTCTCTGAACTTTGCCCAATATATATGTGTGTGTGTGTGTGTGTATATATATATATATATTTTTCGTTTTGGGATTTGGTTTGCAAGATTTTTTATGTGATTTCGTGTGTTGAAGCATATTCTGTTGTGTCTGGGGAGAGTCATTTTCTTATTGTGCCTTAAAATTTAACACACTCACCGTTAAAATTTCCACTTATTTCTTATTTTTATTTTGCTAAAATTTTAACAAAATAGAAATAGGAAATAAGTGGAAATTTTACCAGTGAGTGTGTTAAATTTTAAGGCACAATAAGAACATGACTCTCCCCAGACACAACAGAATATATATATATATATACATATAGAAAATTGGAACCCAGTATTTTAAAAACAACTGCAAATCTGGTGTTAAGAAAGGCATCCAACCATAAAAACCATACCAAAACAGACACAGTAGCCTGGGATAGTTGTCTACCTGGCTGGCTCCTGTCAAACTGTGCAACCCAGATGATAATGATACATATGCATGCACACACACACACACACACACACACACACATGTATATATACATGTACATCAGCAGGCAGCTACGGGGAGTGGAACTGTACTCCTTAGATATTGGCTGAGTGCTCTAAACCATTGAGCTAAATGACCTGACAACAATTACTGTCAATTTTGATACTAAATAATAGCTTTACGAATGTGAGAAACACATACATACATACGTACGTACATGTGTGTGTGTATATATATATACATATATGTATATATATATATATATATATATATATATATATATTGGCGTTAGGAAGGGCATCCAGCTGTAGAAACTCTGCCAAATCAGACTGGAGCCTGGTGTTGCCATCCGGTTTCACCAGTCCTCAGTCAAATCGTCCAACCCATGCTAGCATGGAAAGCGGACGTTAAACGATGATGATGATGATGATGATATATATATATATATGTATATATAAAATATATAGTTTTAGGGAAAATAACCAAGTTTCAAGAACTCATCGATGAAAATCCACTATCACATATAGAAAAATTAATATATATTTTATATATATTTTATCTATAAAGCTCAATTTAATTTTAATTTTTTATAAATTGATTTTTACAGGGTCTTGTGCAGTTTTTACCTGCAATTTTGGATTTTGTCCCTAATATTATTATTATTATTATATATATATATATATATATATATATGTGCTTCTTTATTTTATATCCTTCTCTCTCAAATTCTCTCCCTCACTTTCTGTCTATGTTTCTATTACACAGGGCTGGATGGCAAATACAGAGTTGTTCTATGGTTTTTACACTAATGAGACTATTCTCATTACTGACACACAATACTTGATGCCGTATGCCTACTTCTACAGCGCCATCTTGAATTATTTATTAATCTTATGCGCAATGTTTTACAGGTGACAAATCTTATATGATTTTATTTTCTGTGTATTCTCTGTCAAGTGTATATTTTACCTTTCATATAGTGTGTATATGTGTTTCTCTCTTTCTCTGTGTATGCATGCCTCTCTTTATTTATGTATCTCTTTCTTTGTCTCTTACTTTTCCCCTTTCTGTGTCTGTTATCTTTGTCTACATTATTTTCTACCTTTATTTTTTCCTCTCAAATCATTAGAAATTATTAATATTACGGAGATGTACATGCATAGCAAGTGACCTGATCTGAAATCTGTGCTGCAATGAAAACAATTGCAGTGTGGATAAGCCATTTAAAAACACACAAAAACCGTTATTATTAATTAAAGATAAAAGAGATCATTGTTTGTTCTGGTTCTTTGCTTTTTATGTTCAAATCTTGCCTGGATCATCTTTACTTTAATGATCCTGTGAAGATGAAAGGCAAAGTACCAGTGAAGAACTGAGATCAATTTTATCACTAACCTCTCCACCTGAGTATTTAGCCTTCACCACCACCATCACCACCACCACCACTGCTATTACATTTAGTTGTAGCTCAGCCCTAATTTAGCTGATATATAATTAAGGGTATTCCAGCCATAACCATCCAGTTTTATTTTTAGATATAATATATTAAGGGCTATGTTAACCAATGCATCCTGCCTAGTTTAAGATGGTGTGATTTGAAAGAGATTTAACTGCTATTTTTAGCAGGTTCAGTAGCCACTTAAGGCCATTCTTCTTTGGTATAGAAGAGCACAGAACAGAATGCTTTGTGTTACCTTCCCACATCGCCTTCCTTTCTTCTACAGGGAAGGTGATGATCTCAGATTTTTCAAAAGAGCCACACCATCAATGGTGAGTACCTGCCAACTTGCTGAGGCAGTTAGAAAAGGCTATCAAGACCAAAAACCTAGGAAAACTAATGAAAGAGATCTAGTTTCATCAGAACAATGCTCCAGCATATAAGTTCTTGATTTCAGTGGCTGCTCTGCCTGACTTTGGTTGGTAAGCAAGCTACTTACCACACAGCCATATAATTGTTTTTATTAACTGTCATTGCTAATGTTTATATCAAGTTACTATTGATATTGGTGTTGTTATTATTCTTAGTATTGCTCGGTCATACAAGGAGAACTATATTGAAGCAACCACTGAAGACAATTTTTACTTTGTTACAAAGATCTTCACTATATGGGACTATAGTGTGATATCAAGGGATGCTGCAGCCCTGCGGCACAGGAGCATCCATAATGAAATCAAGGTAAGTCTGGTCTACCTGTATATATGCATTATTGAATGAACATGTACATGCATACCTGTACATGTATACGCACACATGTGAGTGTGTGAACATATCAATCTGTGCAGTGTGTCTGAATACTCATGTGCAGGTGTATCTCTGATTGGGTGTTTATGTGTGTGTACATAATTTTCATGTGTGTGTCTATATGATTATAAATTGTACTTGTGTGTATGATGTATATAGAGGTGCATGTGTATGACGTATATAGAGGTGCATGTATATGATGTACATAGGCATAGAATTTATGCTTATGGATATTCAACTGTACTTATGGATATTCAACTGAAGTACATGCATACACACTTCATGATATTTACACACAACACTGTCCAGGTGTGGCTGTGTGGTTAAGAAGTTTCCTTCCCAACCACATGATTCTGGGTTCAGCCCCACTGTGTGACACTTTGGGCAAGTGTTTTCTACTTATAGCCTTGAGACAAACAAAGCCTTGTGAGTGAATTTGGTAGACAGAAACTGTCAGAAGTCATCCCCTTCCATATTTTTAAGAGGTCATGGGCCAACAGGTTTTTGGGATCCTATGATGTGGCATAAAGCTAAACCCTTTATGGACAGGAAACCTAAGGTAATCCCATAAACCGGCCTTCGCCATTTTAATACATATTGCTCTACATCTTAGAGTGTGCTTCTTCTTTCAGATTTATGTTTTTTACAGACAATATATCTATATATATGTGTGGTGTGTGTGTATATGTGAATGCATATATATCATCATCATCATCATCATCATTGTTTAACGTTCTCATTCCATGCTGCCATGGGTTGGATGGTTTGACATGGAGCTGGCTAGCAGGGAGCTGTCCAGACTTGAACTGTCTGTTGTGGCATGGTTTCTATGACTGGATATCCTTTACATAGCACTAGCACAGGTGCCTTAACACAGCATCAGCACGGGTGCTTTCTAAGTGGCACCAGCACTTGAAGGACAAGCCTATATGTGTGGAAGACAGCAGTTTTACTTTGCTTGATATGTGTTCTCAAGTACAGCAAATTGCTACATTTCCCAGCCTCTTCACATGCACAAGAAGGCAAGCCCTAATTCACCAAGAGTTACATACTCTTAGCATTTACTGTAGTTCAATACAGATACATCATGACCTTCACTGTAACACTGTGATTTGAGGCACTTGCATGTTGACTTATAATACTAGAAAAAATTTGTTTACACATACAAACATGATCGATACCAGGACCGCCAGACTGACTCTCATGCCAGTAGTATGTAAAAAGCACCATCCGAATGTGGCCAATGCCAGTGCCCACTGACTGGCTCCCCTGCCGGTGGCATGTAAAAAGTGCTATCCAAACGTGATTGATGCCAGGGCTGCCTGACTGGCTCTCGTGCTGGTGGCATGTAAAAAGCACTATTCAAACATGATCAATGCCAGGCTG
Source organism: Octopus bimaculoides (assembly GCF_046866305.1). Classification (NCBI taxonomy): domain Eukaryota; kingdom Metazoa; phylum Mollusca; class Cephalopoda; order Octopoda; family Octopodidae; genus Octopus; species Octopus bimaculoides. The sequence goes on along the minus strand of NC_142934.1, from coordinate 97,644,886 downwards.
TCTGACCAGCTCCTGTGCTGGTGGCACGTAAAAAGCACCCACTACATTCTCGAAGTCATTGGCATTAGGAAGAGCATCCAGCTGTAGAAACATTGCCAGACCAGATTGGAGCCTGGTGCAACTGCTGGCTCTCCAGACCTCAGTCAAACCCTCCAACCCATGCCAGCAAGGAAAACGAATATTAAACAATGATGATGATGATGATGTGTGGGCCTACACTAACGTTTAACTATAATATTGATTCTTCATCTAATAAATGAATGAATTACAATGGACCAATAAAAATTCAAGACAGGATCATTGAAAGTTCTTGAATGAACCAGAAAGAATCAAATTTTGAGAAAAGATAATTCACTGAAATTTTTTCTACTTTGCAGGAATATCTCTCTGAGTTCAAAGATTCCAAGAAAGAGATGAATTTTGATAGTAAAGCGAGAATTTTCTTTTTACGGCTGTTAAGTCATATTCTAGTTTTGTGCTTGATCAGTGCCTGTGGATATGCTGTCTATTATCTCTCTACAAATCTAAAAGATGAAGTAAGTTGTCAGTTTTACAAACTTACATCTTACAATATGAACTTTCACTTCATTGCAACTCCTCTTCATTTTCTGCTTGTTTTATAGTCTAACAATAACACATTCGTTATTATTTAACATATTTCACCCAGTTAACTTTATCCTTTTATTCTAGTCTAGGAAGGATAAAAGAAAAACAAAAAACACTGTAGCCTCTCCCACCTCCTCATAGTAACTACTACCTCTTCAGGGACACCAACCTGCTAGAAATAGCAATTAAATCTTTCTCAAGTCACATCCTACCATTTCTTTTCCTTTTTATTTTTATTTTTTTGTCAAAAAAAGTTGGAGGACACACTGGATAATATAGTCCTAGGAACACTGGATAAATGATAGTCAACACTGGAGTACCTTTGACCATAAGTCTGCTGGATCAAGGCTAAACAATCAGCACCATCTTATTATTCCTTAATTCTCTGCTTAACCCATTAATATTTAAACCAGCCATATCCAGCCCAAATATTCTGCTTGATTTATATTGAAACTGGTCAGATTCTACCTTTCACACCTACCTGGCAATGTCATTCTGAAAATAAACAATCACGTTGTTGAAATCTTGAAACTATGAGACTATGCATGATCAATTCAAAGCAACGTGAATTAATTACATTCAACTGAATAATCAGAGTGCTAAAGGGTTAACCTTCATCTTGATAATTCTTTTTAAATTTCATTCTGTTTTTATTCCTTGCATTTTCTATTGCTATTCATCTATCAGTTTATCTATTTTAACTTGTCCAGACTTCAAATGAGTTCCTGCAGGATTTTGGCGTGCCTATATTGATGTCAGCCTCAAACCTTCTTTTACCTTTAATTTTTACGGCTATAACCTACTTAGAGTCCTATGAACTCCCACAGACCAACTTATATGTGACAATGGTGAGGTAAGAGAAATTAATTTTCTTCCTCAGTTCTGTTTTTTTTTGTTTTGTTTTTGTTGTTCTAGTTGTCCCACTTTATGGTGATTTTGTATTGGATTCTGTTATGTTTTAATACAGAATTATCAATTTACTCGAATGCTAACTAACCAAAAATGGAGCAAATATGTGAGCAATATATTCTCAAGAATACACACTGCTTAAAGCAGAACCCAGAAATCCACGTGCAACACAAAGTAGTATGCAAATTAGAACTATTATTTGTACAAATTAACAAAATACAAATACAATTGCAAAAATCACCAAGCTCAGTTTGATACCTGGTCAGAACTGAATTAGAGCAATATAACAGATTGAAACCTTATCACTGAGTCTAGTGACTGATTGAAATTGAGTCAAGTAAATTCTACTGGATTCAGAAACAGACTGAATAATGATAAGAATGGTGGACTTTGCTGTGAAGACAACATATGAGTGTTCAGCTATTGCCGAACGACCCGTACAAATGATATGTTTATAGTGATCAAATGTATTATGTACTGTACATTAGCTCACTCCCTCCATCAAATAGATGTTGCCTGAATAGGTACATGATGTACCATGTGTCAGGTGCCGAAGTGATCACAGAGCAACACATAAGGTGATTTGCTCAAGAATGCAATGCACCACCCGGTCTAGAAATTGAAATCATGATCTCACAATCATGAGTACAACACACTAACCACAGGGCCATGCATCCTCAAATGATAATAATAATAATGATGATGATGATGATGATGATGATGATGATGATGATGATGATGATGATGGTGGTGGTGGTGGTGGTGGTGATGGTGGTGATGGTGATGATGATGATGATGATGATGAGCCTGGTGTACCCTTATCAGATGGTATTCATGTTGGATTGGCAAAGGTAAGAAGATGGTATGAATATGTGCCAAAAAGTGTGGTAGAAATGATGGAGTTCACGATTCATTGTGTTCATGGAATCGAACATTGAAACCCAAATATTATACTGGTAGACAAGGAAAAAAAATTATGCCTGACCATAGACTTTGTTTTCTGGTATGCTGGGCAAAATGCTTAGCAGCATTTTGTTTGCCTGCATGTTCTGAGTTCAAATTCCACCAAGATCGACTTTGCCTTTCATCCTCTTGGGGTCAATAAATTAAGTACCAGTGAAACACTGGGGTCCATGTCATTGACTAGTCCCTCTCCACAAATTTCAGGCCTTGTGCCTTTAGCAGAAAGTATTGTTATTATTATTATTATTATTATTATTATATTCACCATCATCATTAAAGATGGTGGATAGGCAGAACCATTAGAGTATTAGATAAAATACCTTTCAGCATTTAGTCTCACCACTTTGTCCCTTTGTGTAAAGTTGAATTCTGTTGGAATCAAATTAATTGTTCTTTCTTTCTAAGACAGATAAAATGAAGTACCAGTCAAGTACTGGAAACATTTTAATCGGTTATATCCTTCCTTCAAATCTGTTACCCATTTTTAAGGGTAGAAATCATTGTATCTATCATATATCACTTGTTTTATATATATATATATATATATATATATATATATATATACATATGAACGAATACAGATTCATATAGTGAACATTATTGTTTTCAATATTTCCAACAAATTATCATTTGAAATAATAAAATTAATTGTATTTATTTAATTTTTATTTCCTTTTATCTCATTTATGTATTTTTTCTTCTTTTTGTTCTCTATCATTTTAGAACAATGTTATTATCAATCGTTAATATGGCAATGCTCTGTTTATACTGGTCAAGGAAAGTAATAATGAATGAGAGTACACAGGTGAGACAATGAATATAAATTAATACAATTCACACTACCATGTATACATCACACTAGCATTCACAGTATGTATCATATTAACATGAATACTTTACACTAGCATTTGCATACATCACACAAGTATTCACATGCGTCACTCAAGCATTTGCAGGCATCACATGCATCACTCAAGCATTCACATGCATCAATCAAGCATTTGCATGCACACTCAAGCATTTGCATGCATCATTCAAGCATTCGCAGGCATTACTCAAGCATTTGCAGGCATTACTCAAGCATTTGCAGGCATTGCTCAAGTATTCACAGGCATTACTCAAGCATTCACATGCGTCCCTCAAGCATTCTCATGTCACTCAAGCATTCGCATGCATTGCTCAAGTATTCTCATGCATCATTCAAACAATCGCATGCATCACATACATCACTAAGGCATTCACATTCATCAGGCTAACATTCACATACACCACAATTGCATGTATACATCACACTAGTGTATATACATTGCACAAGCATGTACAGACATCAACTACCATGTATACATATCATCAGATTAGCTTGCATTCATCAGATTAGCTTGCATTCATCAGATTAGCTTGCATTCATCAGATTAACTTGCATTCATCAGATTAACTTGCATTCATCAGATTAGCTTGCATTCATCAGATTAGCTTGCATTCATCAGATTAGCTTGCATTCATCAGATTAGCTTGCATTCATCAGATTAGCTTGCATTCATCAGATTAGCTTGCATTCATCAGATTAACTTGCATTCATCAGATTAGCTTGCATTCATCAGATTAGCTTGCATTCATCAGATTAGCTTGCATTCATCAGATTAGCTTGCCTGCTCTCATGTACACATTCACACACACAAGCATTCATGATTATTCATCCACAATTGTTCTCATCATCATCAGTGTCGTCATGTCACTATTGCTGTTGCATATTCTAACATCATCACTATTGTCACCATCATTGTTATCGCCTCTCATTGTTACTATCATTATCAAAAACACTGAGAATGATGTTGACGATGATGATGATGCTGCCAACATTGATAACAACAACTATAACAACGAAAATTATGACAACAAAAGCAATGAGAACAACATCATAACTTTCATCCTCTTCATTGTCACTCACCTGCTCATCGTCCTCATTCATATTGTCATCTTCATTTTTCTTGTTATTGTCAGTATCACCCCCACTATTATCATCATCATCATCACCATCATCATCTTTATCCTCATTGTCATCATCATCAGTTTGATATCTTTATTCTTCTCTTTCAGTGCTGGGAAACCTTCATCAGCCAAGAAATCTACCGTTTAGTGGTAATTGATTTCTTCTTCACCATTCTCTACACTTTAGTCTTCGAAGTAACCTGGTTGTAAGTTTACCTTTTCACTGCACAGTTAACATTTTCTTTTGCCTTGGATTTTTATGCTTTTATTTATTGATTCCAGCAAGTAAAATGGTGTATTGTGGAGGGAAGCAGGGTTTTCCATCAGTGATACTGCAGCCTTTATTCTGGTTTGAGTGTGAAATAAGGAATTTGATACAGAACTTTGTTTTGCTAAAGGATATCTAAGTGTTCTGGACATTTTGAACACTGAAAATGATCACACAATGTGTGTGTGTGTGTGTGTGTGTGAGAGAGAGAGAGAGAGAGAGAGAGAGAGAGAGAGAGAGAGAGAGAGAGATACATAAGTGGTTAAAGATAGATATCATTTTAATATGACTGGCATCTATATTATTGTTATTCTTGCTTGCAAGTAATCTACTGAACAGCTAATTATTGACTGCAGATTAAGTGTTCCAGATATACAATGCTCTACCTAATTAAGGTTTGTCATTTGGGGATACATGTTGTACTCTCAAATTGGCCCATGTGGTTTCTGGTTTGGTATCTAACCAAGCAGCAGCATCTTGGGCATGTATTTTCTAATATAACTTCAGCTTGACCATACCTTGTGAGTGAAATTTGTGTGGCAGCCCATTGTATATATATATATATATTCCCAAATAAACATATAAACATGCTCTTCAATTTTGAGGTTCATTATGTATGTATGTATGTATATATGTATATATATATATATATATATATATATATATATATATATATAAAGTGAAATCGAAATCGTAATTGAACCAAATTCGATAACTGGCACCTGTGCCAGTGGTGCACTAACAGCACCATCCGAGCGTGGTCATTGCCAGAGCAGCTGTCTGGCTTCCATCCCAGTGGCATGTAAATAGCACCATTTGAGCGTGATCGTTACCAGTGTCACCTTACTGGCACTTTTGCCGGTGGCACATGAAAAAACATTCGAGTGAGGTCGTTGCCAGTGCCGCTGAACTGGCTCCTGTGCAGGTGGCACGTAAAAAACACAATTTTGAGCATGGCCGTTGCCAGTACCACCTGACTGGCCCTCGTGCCAGTGGCACGTAAAAACACCCACTATACTCTCGGAGTGGTTAGCGTTAGGAAGGACATCCAGCTGTAGAAACTCTGCCAGATCAGATTGGAGCCTGGTGCAGCCATCTAGTTTGCCAGTCCTCAGTCAAATCGTCCAACCCATGCCAGCATGGAAGGCAGACGTTAAACGATGATGATGATGATGATGATGATATATATATATATGGGAAAAAAGGTCAAGGTAGAAAATGCTAAAATAATTGTATAAAAACATTTCAGTCATTGAGATTTTTTCAACTGTAAGTATGGAAAACAATAAAATTTTGGGAAAATTAAAGGAAAAGTTTTTAAAAGAATATTTGCATAGTATACTAATGTCTCCAAAATTTAATTGTTTCCCATACTTACAGATGAAAAAAACTCAATGACTGAATGAAACCAGTACTGAAATGTTTTTTATAAAATTATTTTAGCATTTCCTACCTTGACTTTTTTCCCATATATATATATCAACCCATGTGTTCCTTATCAACTTCCCCCCCCCCCCCCACACACACTTTATATTATATTATATCATATCTTTTTATAGTACAATTACGTAAATAAATTTTTAATATGTCAATTATATTTCTCTATTTATTTTAATATTTATGTAGTGGATCTTGCATGCAAGAAGTAGATTCGATCCACCATAACCAAATTTAAATTAACACTGCAACAGAACTTTTCCCACGGTGGAACAATGGTTTTTCTCTGACAGCAGTTTTACATTTTCCAGATGCCTTTAGCTAGGCCAAAATAATGTCTTCACCACTTGACCCTTTCTAACCTCTTCTACTTCACCAAAAACTAGAATAGAGATAACAAGACCACCAACTAAATCTATTGTTCTCAATGATATGTCTATCCTTCTAGATATTTATAAAAGCAAGAACCCCCTCCCCCTGCAAGCAAAAGTCAGTTAGTCACCAGTCGGTGATAACTCAACGAATTCAGTCACATAGTGACTGACCAGCTAGAACCTTGGCCAGAGGGAGAAAGGAAGTTTACTGTCAGCAGCTGTGAAACAACGTCCCACACCCTACAACTCTCACTAGCTCTAATTCTGTTCTGTCATTCTATCTCTCTCAGTAATTACTACTAAACAGTGAAGAGGACACAAACACAAACTTTACTTTGCATGCTTTTGGATCTATCATAACCTGCCCATCGAGGCAAGGTATTGTAATGTAATGGTAAATAAATACTTTCTAAAACTCTATCCTATAACATGGCGTTATAACAACAAATTCTTATCAGTCACAACAGCTGACTCCGACATTTCATAATATTGTTTACTAATCAATTTCTCCCATTACACTTAAGTGGCAATATACTACACTTTATCGTGCAGTTACTGTTAATACTTCATTTAGAGAATTAACATTGCTTGTTTTCACCTTTTCGATATCAGTGAAGAATTTCACTGGAAAAGTAGATGTAAGATTGCCAAGATTTTATCTCTCTCATCAAAGATCAGTGGCTATCGAACGCCGACGAAGGGAAATAACCCTGAAACCTGGGTCCGTTCGTGCTACAGATCATGATGGGAGGGATAACTTCCCTTGGCAAACAGGACACAGTAGTGTGTCGATAAGCCAGCTGGAGGAGATGTCCTCCTGGGGCTAAAAGCAACAGTAACATCCACCCCTAGTGGTCAGCCACACTTAAGTGGCAATATACTACACTATATATATATATATTTATAGGACTGGCTCATGTGCGGGC